>NW_027439307.1:0-174000 GCF_964188355.1 Buteo buteo
CTGTGCATCACTCTTTTTGTATACTCTTTCATTAGTACCGTTGTTGTTATAACCTTTTTTTTGTGTTGTCCCAGTAAACTGCCTTTATCTCAACCCTGGAGGTTCCAGGGTTTTTTTTCTTTTCTCTCCTCAGTCTCCTCCCTATCCCACCGGAGGGGGGGTGGGAGGAGTGAGCGAACGGCTGCGTGGTCCTTTGTTACCGGCTGGGCTGAAAACCACGACACCAGGTCTAAGCCCTCTCTTGCTGGAGCAATGAGAGGAACAGGGTCCTACGCCCGGAAATACTGCTACACCCTGCGGGTCAGTGTAACAAACTCTGACTGTCCGAACTAAAAGAGTAGTGCACAGGGTGGACAAGCAGGTTGGGCACTGTGGACATGGTGTCAAAATCAGGAGGGCACAACCCCATGAGAAAAGCAATCCTGCCACTGAGCTCTGCTTGGCCCTTCTCTTTTGCAGGCCATCAGACATAGAAGCGGCTTCTGCTTAATCGGAGGAACCCTCTGCAATAACTAAGTGTAGAACACTGTTATCAGGAAACAGAAAGGTCAGGTTCAATACAATCTGAAGGGAAAGCCAAACAGACTTTCTGCTCCTGGAATGACACTTGCAGTTAGTTACTCATCAGATCTGCACGCAACGAGCAAAGAAGGAAATGATGCTGCTAGCACAGACTCCCAATAAGCTACAAGACACTTGCCATGCACCAATAACCTATTCGTGGAAAGAGAGAAAACTGCACTTTGAGTTTGTCTAGCCTCTGTGTCCAGAAGAAAAAAGTTGCTCTGTACACTCATCCTACAGCCTCCTCCTTTCCTTCCCCAGCACTACCAATTCTTCTCTTCTAGTGTATTGCATCGTTTATTGAACTGCGCCTTCTCACTGGACTGCTGGAAAAGCGGGATCACACGGATGCAGCACCAGCCCACCCTGCTGATGTCACGGCCACCACATCGCAGCCAGCAGACTGCTCCTGCTGCTCCACGTCACAAAGGCATTGCTGACACCCCTAGCCCCAGAAGAGGATAAAAAGGGCTGCGCCAAGCCAGACAGCCAGACGAGGCGGCAGGTGCGCGAGATCCGAGAGGAGCAGACACCCAGGGGAAGGCAAGGAGGCTGGGTCTCCCACAGCAATGGAGGGGGACTTCTCTTTGGCTGCTTCTCCTGACAAGGACAGCCAGACTCCTGCAAAGGGACGCAACAAGGCCACGGCTCCTGTCCTCGCCCACTTCGTCACTGGCACGGAGAGCTCTCAACACGCTACAGGACAGATGAGACACCCCTGGCCACTACCCATCCCGGGCTTGCAGGGAGCTTCCCAAAGCCACAGGCAAAGGGAACGCCACAAAACTGTGCCCTGGGGGGCGGAGGGCTGGTCCCGAAACGGACATCCTGGCACCAGCCATGGCCATGTCACAGCCAGCAGGCTACGCCTGGTGGTCCAGGTCAGAAAGGGGTTGGACACACGGCTGGCTGCGGGACCGTAGAAAAGGGGCTGCACCAGACGAGACTGGCAGACGACGAGACGGGCTAGCAAAGACTTACAGGCTCTGAAAAAGCCACCCTATCTGTAGCCCATCCTCATCCTATAGAGAGCCAGAAGGTGCCCACCCCTGTGGGCAAGGACAGAGCCACACCACCCACCCTGTCTCGACCCCATCCAGGTCCCGCAGGCCGATCAAAGGTGCTCGCAGCCATGGACAAAGGGAGCTCCATAAGACCCACCGTATCCGGACCCCATCCTCGTCCTACGGACAGCCAGGAGGTGCCCACCCTTGTGGGCAAAGGGAGAGCCGCACCACCCACCTTACCTCGACCCCGTCCAGTTCCCGCAGGCAGATCAAAGGTGCTCACAGCCATGGACAAAGGGAGCTCCGCAAGACCCACCGTATCCAGACCCCATCCTCGTGCTCTGGACAGCCAGAAGGTGCCCACCCCTGTGGGCAAGGACAGAGCCACACCACCCACCCTGTCTCGACCCCGTCCAGGTCCCGCAGGCCGATCAAAGGTGCTCGCAGCCATGGACAAAGGGAGCTCCGCAAGACCCACCGTATCCGGACCCCATCCTCGTCCTGCAGACAGCCAGGAGGTGGGCACACTCGTGAGAAAAAGGGAGAGCCGCACCACCCACCCCATCTCTGTAACACGTCACGGTCCCACAAGCAACTGGAGGGAACACGCAGCCACGGACATTCTCAGCTTTGGATCCTTTCACAGCAAGACAGGCGCAATTCCCACACTCCACGCAGAGACACCCTCAGCATTGCCAGCCACTCGTGGACGCACGCTTCCACACTGGGCCACGTCTTCAGTGCCAAAGGCGTGAAAGAGCACCTCCCGAAAACTCAACAAGCGTCTTTCTTCCAGAAGAGCCCTCAGACCCACAACTCTCAGCAGCAAGTACCACCCAAAGCTTCCAAACAGGGCCGTGGCTACCACCTGCTGCTTTTAGTTCTCTTTTAACCTGTGCCGAGCTGCTGCTCTGTACACTCATCCTACAGCCTCCTCCTTTCCTTCCCCAGCACTACCAATTCTTCTCTTCTAGTGTATTGCATCGTTTATTGAACTGCGCCTTCTCACTGGACTGCTGGAAAAGCGGGATCACACGGATGCAGCACCAACCCACCCTGCTGATGTCACGGCCACCACATCGCAGCCAGCAGACTGCTCCTGCTGCTCCACGTCACAAAGGCATTGCTGACACCCCTAGCCCCAGAAGAGGATAAAAAGGGCTGCGCCAAGCCAGACGGCCAGACGAGGCGGCAGGTGAGCGAGATCCGAGAGGAGCAGGCACCCAGGGGAAGGCAAGGAGGCTGGGGCTCCCCACAGCAATGGAGGGGGACTTCTCTTTGGCTGCTTCTCCTGACAAGGACAGCCAGACTCCTGCAAAGGGACGCAACAAGGCCACGGCTCCTGTCCTCGCCCACCTCGTCACTGGCACGGAGAGCTCTCAACACGCTACAGGACAGATGAGACACCCCTGGCCACTACCCATCCCGGGCTTGCAGGGAGCTTCCCAAAGCCACAGGCAAAGGGAACGCCACAAAACTGTGCCCTGGGGGGCGGAGGGCTGGTCCCGAAAGGGACATCCTGGCACCAGCCATGGCCATGTCACAGCCAGCAGGCTACGCCTGGTGGTCCAGGTCAGAAAGGGGTTGGACACACGGCTGGCTGCGGAACGGTAGAAAAGGGGCTGCACCAGACGAGACTGGCAGACGACGAGACGGGCTAGCAAAGACTTACAGGCTCTGAAAAAGCCACCCTATCTCTAGCCCATCCTCATCCTATAGACAGCCAGAAGGTGCCCACCCCTGTGGGCAAGGACAGAGCCACACCACCCACCCTGTCTCGACCCCATCCAGGTCCCGCAGGCCGATCAAAGGTGCTCGCAGCCATGGACAAAGGGAGCTCCATAAGACCTACCGTATCCGGACCCCATCCTCGTCCTACGGACAGCCAGGAGGTGCCCACCCTTGTGGGCAAAGGGAGAGCCGCACCACCCACCTTACCTCGACCCCGTCCAGTTCCCGCAGGCAGATCAAAGGTGCTCACAGCCATGGACAAAGGGAGCTCCGCAAGACCCACCGTATCCAGACCCCATCCTCGTGCTCTGGACAGCCAGAAGGTGCCCACCCCTGTGGGCAAGGACAGAGCCACACCACCCACCCTGTCTCGACCCCGTCCAGGTCCCGCAGGCCGATCAAAGGTGCTCGCAGCCATGGACAAAGGGAGCTCCACAAGACCCACCGTATCCGGACCCCATCCTCGTCCTGCAGACAGCCAGGAGGTGGGCACACTCGTGAGAAAAAGGGAGAGCCGCACCACCCACCCCATCTCTGTAACACGTCACGGTCCCACAAGCAACTGGAGGGAACACGCAGCCACGGACATTCTCAGCTTTGGATCCTTTCACAGCAAGACAGGCGCAATTCCCACACTCCACGCAGAGACACCCTCAGCATTGCCAGCCACTCGTGGACGCACGCTTCCACACTGGGCCACGTCTTCAGTGCCAAAGGCGTGAAAGAGCACCTCCCGAAAACTCAACAAGCGTCTTTCTTCCAGAAGAGCCCTCAGACCCACAACTCTCAGCAGCAAGTACCACCCAAAGCTTCCAAACAGGGCCGTGGCTACCACCTGCTGCTTTTAGTTCTCTTTTAACCTGTGCCGAGCTGCTGCTCTGTACACTCATCCTACAGCCTCCTCCTTTCCTTCCCCAGCACTACCAATTCTTCTCTTCTAGTGTATTGCATCGTTTATTGAACTGCGCCTTCTCACTGGACTGCTGGAAAAGCGGGATCACACGGATGCAGCACCAACCCACCCTGCTGATGTCACGGCCACCACATCGCAGCCAGCAGACTGCTCCTGCTGCTCCACGTCACAAAGGCATTGCTGACACCCCTAGCCCCAGAAGAGGATAAAAAGGGCTGCGCCAAGCCAGACGGCCAGACGAGGCGGCAGGTGAGGGAGATCCGAGAGGAGCAGGCACCCAGGGGAAGGCAAGGAGGCTGGGGCTCCCCACAGCAATGGAGGGGGACTTCTCTTTGGCTGCTTCTCCTGACAAGGACAGCCAGACTCCTGCAAAGGGACGCAACAAGGCCACGGCTCCTGTCCTCGCCCACCTCGTCACTGGCACGGAGAGCTCTCAACACGCTACAGGACAGATGAGACACCCCTGGCCACTACCCATCCCGGGCTTGCAGGGAGCTTCCCAAAGCCACAGGCAAAGGGAACGCCACAAAACTGTGCCCTGGGGGGCGGAGGGCTGGTCCCGAAAGGGACATCCTGGCACCAGCCATGGCCATGTCACAGCCAGCAGGCTACGCCTGGTGGTCCAGGTCAGAAAGGGGTTGGACACACGGCTGGCTGCGGAACGGTAGAAAAGGGGCTGCACCAGACGAGACTGGCAGACGACGAGACGGGCTAGCAAAGACTTACAGGCTCTGAAAAAGCCACCCTATCTCTAGCCCATCCTCATCCTATAGACAGCCAGAAGGTGCCCACCCCTGTGGGCAAGGACAGAGCCACACCACCCACCCTGTCTCGACCCCATCCAGGTCCCGCAGGCCGATCAAAGGTGCTCGCAGCCATGGACAAAGGGAGCTCCATAAGACCCACCGTATCCGGACCCCATCCTCGTCCTACGGACAGCCAGGAGGTGCCCACCCTTGTGGGCAAAGGGAGAGCCGCACCACCCACCTTACCTCGACCCCGTCCAGTTCCCGCAGGCAGATCAAAGGTGCTCACAGCCATGGACAAAGGGAGCTCCGCAAGACCCACCGTATCCAGACCCCATCCTCGTGCTCTGGACAGCCAGAAGGTGCCCACCCCTGTGGGCAAGGACAGAGCCACACCACCCACCCTGTCTCGACCCCGTCCAGGTCCCGCAGGCCGATCAAAGGTGCTCGCAGCCATGGACAAAGGGAGCTCCGCAAGACCCACCGTATCCGGACCCCATCCTCGTCCTGCAGACAGCCAGGAGGTGGGCACACTCGTGAGAAAAAGGGAGAGCCGCACCACCCACCCCATCTCTGTAACACGTCACGGTCCCACAAGCAACTGGAGGGAACACGCAGCCACGGACATTCTCAGCTTTGGATCCTTTCACAGCAAGACAGGCGCAATTCCCACACTCCACGCAGAGACACCCTCAGCATTGCCAGCCACTCGTGGACGCACGCTTCCACACTGGGCCACGTCTTCAGTGCCAAAGGCGTGAAAGAGCACCTCCCGAAAACTCAACAAGCGTCTTTCTTCCAGAAGAGCCCTCAGACCCACAACTCTCAGCAGCAAGTACCACCCAAAGCTTCCAAACAGGGCCGTGGCTACCACCTGCTGCTTTTAGTTCTCTTTTAACCTGTGCCGAGCTGCTGCTCTGTACACTCATCCTACAGCCTCCTCCTTTCCTTCCCCAGCACTACCAATTCTTCTCTTCTAGTGTATTGCATCGTTTATTGAACTGCGCCTTCTCACTGGACTGCTGGAAAAGCGGGATCACACGGATGCAGCACCAACCCACCCTGCTGATGTCACGGCCACCACATCGCAGCCAGCAGACTGCTCCTGCTGCTCCACGTCACAAAGGCATTGCTGACACCCCTAGCCCCAGAAGAGGATAAAAAGGGCTGCGCCAAGCCAGACGGCCAGACGAGGCGGCAGGTGAGGGAGATCCGAGAGGAGCAGGCACCCAGGGGAAGGCAAGGAGGCTGGGGCTCCCCACAGCAATGGAGGGGGACTTCTCTTTGGCTGCTTCTCCTGACAAGGACAGCCAGACTCCTGCAAAGGGACGCAACAAGGCCACGGCTCCTGTCCTCGCCCACCTCGTCACTGGCACGGAGAGCTCTCAACACGCTACAGGACAGATGAGACACCCCTGGCCACTACCCATCCCGGGCTTGCAGGGAGCTTCCCAAAGCCACAGGCAAAGGGAACGCCACAAAACTGTGCCCTGGGGGGCGGAGGGCTGGTCCCGAAAGGGACATCCTGGCACCAGCCATGGCCATGTCACAGCCAGCAGGCTACGCCTGGTGGTCCAGGTCAGAAAGGGGTTGGACACACGGCTGGCTGCGGAACGGTAGAAAAGGGGCTGCACCAGACGAGACTGGCAGACGACGAGACGGGCTAGCAAAGACTTACAGGCTCTGAAAAAGCCACCCTATCTCTAGCCCATCCTCATCCTATAGACAGCCAGAAGGTGCCCACCCCTGTGGGCAAGGACAGAGCCACACCACCCACCCTGTCTCGACCCCATCCAGGTCCCGCAGGCCGATCAAAGGTGCTCGCAGCCATGGACAAAGGGAGCTCCATAAGACCTACCGTATCCGGACCCCATCCTCGTCCTACGGACAGCCAGGAGGTGCCCACCCTTGTGGGCAAAGGGAGAGCCGCACCACCCACCTTACCTCGACCCCGTCCAGTTCCCGCAGGCAGATCAAAGGTGCTCACAGCCATGGACAAAGGGAGCTCCGCAAGACCCACCGTATCCAGACCCCATCCTCGTGCTCTGGACAGCCAGAAGGTGCCCACCCCTGTGGGCAAGGACAGAGCCACACCACCCACCCTGTCTCGACCCCGTCCAGGTCCCGCAGGCCGATCAAAGGTGCTCGCAGCCATGGAGAAAGGGAGCTCCACAAGACCCACCGTATCCGGACCCCATCCTCGTCCTGCAGACAGCCAGGAGGTGGGCACACTCGTGAGAAAAAGGGAGAGCCGCACCACCCACCCCATCTCTGTAACACGTCACGGTCCCACAAGCAACTGGAGGGAACACGCAGCCACGGACATTCTCAGCTTTGGATCCTTTCACAGCAAGACAGGCGCAATTCCCACACTCCACGCAGAGACACCCTCAGCATTGCCAGCCACTCGTGGACGCACGCTTCCACACTGGGCCACGTCTTCAGTGCCAAAGGCGTGAAAGAGCACCTCCCGAAAACTCAACAAGCGTCTTTCTTCCAGAAGAGCCCTCAGACCCACAACTCTCAGCAGCAAGTACCACCCAAAGCTTCCAAACAGGGCCGTGGCTACCACCTGCTGCTTTTAGTTCTCTTTTAACCTGTGCCGAGCTGCTGCTCTGTACACTCATCCTACAGCCTCCTCCTTTCCTTCCCCAGCACTACCAATTCTTCTCTTCTAGTGTATTGCATCGTTTATTGAACTGCGCCTTCTCACTGGACTGCTGGAAAAGCGGGATCACACGGATGCAGCACCAACCCACCCTGCTGATGTCACGGCCACCACATCGCAGCCAGCAGACTGCTCCTGCTGCTCCACGTCACAAAGGCATTGCTGACACCCCTAGCCCCAGAAGAGGATAAAAAGGGCTGCGCCAAGCCAGACGGCCAGACGAGGCGGCAGGTGAGCGAGATCCGAGAGGAGCAGGCACCCAGGGGAAGGCAAGGAGGCTGGGGCTCCCCGCAGCAATGGAGGGGGACTTCTCTTTGGCTGCTTCTCCTGACAATGACAGCCAGACTCCTGCAAAGGGACGCAACAAGGCCACGGCTCCTGTCCTCGCCCACTTCGTCACTGGCACGGAGAGCTCTCAACACGCTACAGGACAGATGAGACACCCCTGGCCACTACCCATCCCGGGCTTGCAGGGAGCTTCCCAAAGCCACAGGCAAAGGGAACGCCACAAAACTGTGCCCTGGGGGGCGGAGGGCTGGTCCCGAAAGGGACATCCTGGCACCAGCCATGGCCATGTCACAGCCAGCAGGCTACGCCTGGTGGTCCAGGTCAGAAAGGGGTTGGACACACGGCTGGCTGCGGAACGGTAGAAAAGGGGCTGCACCAGACGAGACTGGCAGACGACGAGACGGGCTAGCAAAGACTTACAGGCTCTGAAAAAGCCACCCTATCTCTAGCCCATCCTCATCCTATAGACAGCCAGAAGGTGCCCACCCCTGTGGGCAAGGACAGAGCCACACCACCCACCCTGTCTCGACCCCATCCAGGTCCCGCAGGCCGATCAAAGGTGCTCGCAGCCATGGACAAAGGGAGCTCCATAAGACCCACCGTATCCGGACCCCATCCTCGTCCTACGGACAGCCAGGAGGTGCCCACCCTTGTGGGCAAAGGGAGAGCCGCACCACCCACCTTACCTCGACCCCGTCCAGTTCCCGCAGGCAGATCAAAGGTGCTCACAGCCATGGACAAAGGGAGCTCCGCAAGACCCACCGTATCCAGACCCCATCCTCGTGCTCTGGACAGCCAGAAGGTGCCCACCCCTGTGGGCAAGGACAGAGCCACACCACCCACCCTGTCTCGACCTCGTCCAGGTCCCGCAGGCCGATCAAAGGTGCTCGCAGCCATGGACAAAGGGAGCTCCGCAAGACCCACCGTATCCGGACCCCATCCTCGTCCTGCAGACAGCCAGGAGGTGGGCACACTCGTGAGAAAAAGGGAGAGCCGCACCACCCACCCCATCTCTGTAACACGTCACGGTCCCACAAGCAACTGGAGGGAACACGCAGCCACGGACATTCTCAGCTTTGGATCCTTTCACAGCAAGACAGGCGCAATTCCCACACTCCACGCAGAGACACCCTCAGCATTGCCAGCCACTCGTGGACGCACGCTTCCACACTGGGCCACGTCTTCAGTGCCAAAGGCGTGAAAGAGCACCTCCCGAAAACTCAACAAGCGTCTTTCTTCCAGAAGAGCCCTCAGACCCACAACTCTCAGCAGCAAGTACCACCCAAAGCTTCCAAACAGGGCCGTGGCTACCACCTGCTGCTTTTAGTTCTCTTTTAACCTGTGCCGAGCTGCTGCTCTGTACACTCATCCTACAGCCTCCTCCTTTCCTTCCCCAGCACTACCAATTCTTCTCTTCTAGTGTATTGCATCGTTTATTGAACTGCGCCTTCTCACTGGACTGCTGGAAAAGCGGGATCACACGGATGCAGCACCAACCCACCCTGCTGATGTCACGGCCACCACATCGCAGCCAGCAGACTGCTCCTGCTGCTCCACGTCACAAAGGCATTGCTGACACCCCTAGCCCCAGAAGAGGATAAAAAGGGCTGCGCCAAGCCAGACGGCCAGACGAGGCGGCAGGTGAGCGAGATCCGAGAGGAGCAGGCACCCAGGGGAAGGCAAGGAGGCTGGGGCTCCCCGCAGCAATGGAGGGGGACTTCTCTTTGGCTGCTTCTCCTGACAATGACAGCCAGACTCCTGCAAAGGGACGCAACAAGGCCACGGCTCCTGTCCTCGCCCACTTTGTCACTGGCACGGAGAGCTCTCAACACGCTACAGGACAGATGAGACACCCCTGGCCACTACCCATCCCGGGCTTGCAGGGAGCTTCCCAAAGCCACAGGCAAAGGGAACGCCACAAAACTGTGCCCTGGGGGGCGGAGGGCTGGTCCCGAAAGGGACATCCTGGCACCAGCCATGGCCATGTCACAGCCAGCAGGCTACGCCTGGTGGTCCAGGTCAGAAAGGGGTTGGACACACGGCTGGCTGCGGGACCGTAGAAAAGGGGCTGCACCAGACGAGACTGGCAGACGACGAGACGGGCTAGCAAAGACTTACAGGCTCTGAAAAAGCCACCCTATCTGTAGCCCATCCTCATCCTATAGACAGCCAGAAGGTGCCCACCCCTGTGGGCAAGGACAGAGCCACACCACCCACCCTGTCTCGACCCCATCCAGGTCCCGCAGGCCGATCAAAGGTGCTCGCAGCCATGGACAAAGGGAGCTCCATAAGACCCACCGTATCCGGACCCCATCCTCGTCCTACGGACAGCCAGGAGGTGCCCACCCTTGTGGGCAAAGGGAGAGCCGCACCACCCACCTTACCTCGACCCCGTCCAGTTCCCGCAGGCAGATCAAAGGTGCTCACAGCCATGGACAAAGGGAGCTCCGCAAGACCCACCGTATCCAGACCCCATCCTCGTGCTCTGGACAGCCAGAAGGTGCCCACCCCTGTGGGCAAGGACAGAGCCACACCACCCACCCTGTCTCGACCCCGTCCAGGTCCCGCAGGCCGATCAAAGGTGCTCGCAGCCATGGACAAAGGGAGCTCCGCAAGACCCACCGTATCCGGACCCCATCCTCGTCCTGCAGACAGCCAGGAGGTGGGCACACTCGTGAGAAAAAGGGAGAGCCGCACCACCCACCCCATCTCTGTAACACGTCACGGTCCCACAAGCAACTGGAGGGAACACGCAGCCACGGACATTCTCAGCTTTGGATCCTTTCACAGCAAGACAGGCGCAATTCCCACACTCCACGCAGAGACACCCTCAGCATTGCCAGCCACTCGTGGACGCACGCTTCCACACTGGGCCACGTCTTCAGTGCCAAAGGCGTGAAAGAGCACCTCCCGAAAACTCAACAAGCGTCTTTCTTCCAGAAGAGCCCTCAGACCCACAACTCTCAGCAGCAAGTACCACCCAAAGCTTCCAAACAGGGCCGTGGCTACCACCTGCTGCTTTTAGTTCTCTTTTAACCTGTGCCCAGCTGCTGCTCTGTACACTCATCCTACAGCCTCCTCCTTTCCTTCCCCAGCACTACCAATTCTTCTCTTCTAGTGTATTGCATCGTTTATTGAACTGCGCCTTCTCACTGGACTGCTGGAAAAGCGGGATCACACGGATGCAGCACCAACCCACCCTGCTGATGTCACGGCCACCACATCGCAGCCAGCAGACTGCTCCTGCTGCTCCACGTCACAAAGGCATTGCTGACACCCCTAGCCCCAGAAGAGGATAAAAAGGGCTGCGCCAAGCCAGACGGCCAGACGAGGCGGCAGGTGAGGGAGATCCGAGAGGAGCAGGCACCCAGGGGAAGGCAAGGAGGCTGGGGCTCCCCACAGCAATGGAGGGGGACTTCTCTTTGGCTGCTTCTCCTGACAAGGACAGCCAGACTCCTGCAAAGGGACGCAACAAGGCCACGGCTCCTGTCCTCGCCCACCTCGTCACTGGCACGGAGAGCTCTCAACACGCTACAGGACAGATGAGACACCCCTGGCCACTACCCATCCCGGGCTTGCAGGGAGCTTCCCAAAGCCACAGGCAAAGGGAACGCCACAAAACTGTGCCCTGGGGGGCGGAGGGCTGGTCCCGAAAGGGACATCCTGGCACCAGCCATGGCCATGTCACAGCCAGCAGGCTACGCCTGGTGGTCCAGGTCAGAAAGGGGTTGGACACACGGCTGGCTGCGGAACGGTAGAAAAGGGGCTGCACCAGACGAGACTGGCAGACGACGAGACGGGCTAGCAAAGACTTACAGGCTCTGAAAAAGCCACCCTATCTCTAGCCCATCCTCATCCTATAGACAGCCAGAAGGTGCCCACCCCTGTGGGCAAGGACAGAGCCACACCACCCACCCTGTCTCGACCCCATCCAGGTCCCGCAGGCCGATCAAAGGTGCTCGCAGCCATGGACAAAGGGAGCTCCATAAGACCTACCGTATCCGGACCCCATCCTCGTCCTACGGACAGCCAGGAGGTGCCCACCCTTGTGGGCAAAGGGAGAGCCGCACCACCCACCTTACCTCGACCCCGTCCAGTTCCCGCAGGCAGATCAAAGGTGCTCACAGCCATGGACAAAGGGAGCTCCGCAAGACCCACCGTATCCGGACCCCATCCTCGTCCTGCAGACAGCCAGGAGGTGGGCACACTCGTGAGAAAAAGGGAGAGCCGCACCACCCACCCCATCTCTGTAACACGTCACGGTCCCACAAGCAACTGGAGGGAACACGCAGCCACGGACATTCTCAGCTTTGGATCCTTTCACAGCAAGACAGGCGCAATTCCCACACTCCACGCAGAGACACCCTCAGCATTGCCAGCCACTCGTGGACGCACGCTTCCACACTGGGCCACGTCTTCAGTGCCAAAGGCGTGAAAGAGCACCTCCCGAAAACTCAACAAGCGTCTTTCTTCCAGAAGAGCCCTCAGACCCACAACTCTCAGCAGCAAGTACCACCCAAAGCTTCCAAACAGGGCCGTGGCTACCACCTGCTGCTTTTAGTTCTCTTTTAACCTGTGCCGAGCTGCTGCTCTGTACACTCATCCTACAGCCTCCTCCTTTCCTTCCCCAGCACTACCAATTCTTCTCTTCTAGTGTATTGCATCGTTTATTGAACTGCGCCTTCTCACTGGACTGCTGGAAAAGCGGGATCACACGGATGCAGCACCAACCCACCCTGCTGATGTCACGGCCACCACATCGCAGCCAGCAGACTGCTCCTGCTGCTCCACGTCACAAAGGCATTGCTGACACCCCTAGCCCCAGAAGAGGATAAAAAGGGCTGCGCCAAGCCAGACGGCCAGACGAGGCGGCAGGTGAGGGAGATCCGAGAGGAGCAGGCACCCAGGGGAAGGCAAGGAGGCTGGGGCTCCCCGCAGCAATGGAGGGGGACTTCTCTTTGGCTGCTTCTCCTGACAAGGACAGCCAGACTCCTGCAAAGGGACGCAACAAGGCCACGGCTCCTGTCCTCGCCCACTTCGTCACTGGCACGGAGAGCTCTCAACACGCTACAGGACAGATGAGACACCCCTGGCCACTACCCATCCCGGGCTTGCAGGGAGCTTCCCAAAGCCACAGGCAAAGGGAACGCCACAAAACTGTGCCCTGGGGGGCGGAGGGCTGGTCCCGAAAGGGACATCCTGGCACCAGCCATGGCCATGTCACAGCCAGCAGGCTACGCCTGGTGGTCCAGGTCAGAAAGGGGTTGGACACACGGCTGGCTGCGGAACGGTAGAAAAGGGGCTGCACCAGACGAGACTGGCAGACGACGAGACGGGCTAGCAAAGACTTACAGGCTCTGAAAAAGCCACCCTATCTCTAGCCCATCCTCATCCTATAGACAGCCAGAAGGTGCCCACCCCTGTGGGCAAGGACAGAGCCACACCACCCACCCTGTCTCGACCCCATCCAGGTCCCGCAGGCCGATCAAAGGTGCTCGCAGCCATGGACAAAGGGAGCTCCATAAGACCCACCGTATCCGGACCCCATCCTCGTCCTACGGACAGCCAGGAGGTGCCCACCCTTGTGGGCAAAGGGCGAGCCGCACCACCCACCTTACCTCGACCCCGTCCAGTTCCCGCAGGCAGATCAAAGGTGCTCACAGCCATGGACAAAGGGAGCTCCGCAAGACCCACCGTATCCAGACCCCATCCTCGTGCTCTGGACAGCCAGAAGGTGCCCACCCCTGTGGGCAAGGACAGAGCCACACCACCCACCCTGTCTCGACCCCGTCCAGGTCCCGCAGGCCGATCAAAGGTGCTCGCAGCCATGGACAAAGGGAGCTCCGCAAGACCCACCGTATCCGGACCCCATCCTCGTCCTGCAGACAGCCAGGAGGTGGGCACACTCGTGAGAAAAAGGGAGAGCCGCACCACCCACCCCATCTCTGTAACACGTCACGGTCCCACAAGCAACTGGAGGGAACACGCAGCCACGGACATTCTCAGCTTTGGATCCTTTCACAGCAAGACAGGCGCAATTCCCACACTCCACGCAGAGACACCCTCAGCATTGCCAGCCACTCGTGGGCGCACGCTTCCACACTGGGCCACGTCTTCAGTGCCAAAGGCGTGAAAGAGCACCTCCCGAAAACTCAACAAGCGTCTTTCTTCCAGAAGAGCCCTCAGACCCACAACTCTCAGCAGCAAGTACCACCCAAAGCTTCCAAACAGGGCCGTGGCTACCACCTGCTGCTTTTAGTTCTCTTTTAACCTGTGCCGAGCTGCTGCTCTGTACACTCATCCTACAGCCTCCTCCTTTCCTTCCCCAGCACTACCAATTCTTCTCTTCTAGTGTATTGCATCGTTTATTGAACTGCGCCTTCTCACTGGACTGCTGGAAAAGCGGGATCACACGGATGCAGCACCAGCCCACCCTGCTGATGTCACGGCCACCACATCGCAGCCAGCAGACTGCTCCTGCTGCTCCACGTCACAAAGGCATTGCTGACACCCCTAGCCCCAGAAGAGGATAAAAAGGGCTGCGCCAAGCCAGACGGCCAGACGAGGCGGCAGGTGAGGGAGATCCGAGAGGAGCAGGCACCCAGGGGAAGGCAAGGAGGCTGGGGCTCCCCGCAGCAATGGAGGGGGACTTCTCTTTGGCTGCTTCTCCTGACAATGACAGCCAGACTCCTGCAAAGGGACGCAACAAGGCCACGGCTCCTGTCCTCGCCCACCTCGTCACTGGCACGGAGAGCTCTCAACACGCTACAGGACAGATGAGACACCCCTGGCCACTACCCATCCCGGGCTTGCAGGGAGCTTCCCAAAGCCACAGGCAAAGGGAACGCCACAAAACTGTGCCCTGGGGGGCGGAGGGCTGGTCCCGAAACGGACATCCTGGCACCAGCCATGGCCATGTCACAGCCAGCAGGCTACGCCTGGTGGTCCAGGTCAGAAAGGGGTTGGACACACGGCTGGCTGCGGGACCGTAGAAAAGGGGCTGCACCAGACGAGACTGGCAGACGACGAGACGGGCTAGCAAAGACTTACAGGCTCTGAAAAAGCCACCCTATCTGTAGCCCATCCTCATCCTATAGAGAGCCAGAAGGTGCCCACCCCTGTGGGCAAGGACAGAGCCACACCACCCACCCTGTCTCGACCCCATCCAGGTCCCGCAGGCCGATCAAAGGTGCTCGCAGCCATGGACAAAGGGAGCTCCATAAGACCCACCGTATCCGGACCCCATCCTCGTCCTACGGACAGCCAGGAGGTGCCCACCCTTGTGGGCAAAGGGAGAGCCGCACCACCCACCTTACCTCGACCCCGTCCAGTTCCCGCAGGCAGATCAAAGGTGCTCACAGCCATGGACAAAGGGAGCTCCGCAAGACCCACCGTATCCAGACCCCATCCTCGTGCTCTGGACAGCCAGAAGGTGCCCACCCCTGTGGGCAAGGACAGAGCCACACCACCCACCCTGTCTCGACCCCGTCCAGGTCCCGCAGGCCGATCAAAGGTGCTCGCAGCCATGGACAAAGGGAGCTCCGCAAGACCCACCGTATCCGGACCCCATCCTCGTCCTGCAGACAGCCAGGAGGTGGGCACACTCGTGAGAAAAAGGGAGAGCCGCACCACCCACCCCATCTCTGTAACACGTCACGGTCCCACAAGCAACTGGAGGGAACACGCAGCCACGGACATTCTCAGCTTTGGATCCTTTCACAGCAAGACAGGCGCAATTCCCACACTCCACGCAGAGACACCCTCAGCATTGCCAGCCACTCGTGGACGCACGCTTCCACACTGGGCCACGTCTTCAGTGCCAAAGGCGTGAAAGAGCACCTCCCGAAAACTCAACAAGCGTCTTTCTTCCAGAAGAGCCCTCAGACCCACAACTCTCAGCAGCAAGTACCACCCAAAGCTTCCAAACAGGGCCGTGGCTACCACCTGCTGCTTTTAGTTCTCTTTTAACCTGTGCCGAGCTGCTGCTCTGTACACTCATCCTACAGCCTCCTCCTTTCCTTCCCCAGCACTACCAATTCTTCTCTTCTAGTGTATTGCATCGTTTATTGAACTGCGCCTTCTCACTGGACTGCTGGAAAAGCGGGATCACACGGATGCAGCACCAACCCACCCTGCTGATGTCACGGCCACCACATCGCAGCCAGCAGACTGCTCCTGCTGCTCCACGTCACAAAGGCATTGCTGACACCCCTAGCCCCAGAAGAGGATAAAAAGGGCTGCGCCAAGCCAGACGGCCAGACGAGGCGGCAGGTGAGGGAGATCCGAGAGGAGCAGGCACCCAGGGGAAGGCAAGGAGGCTGGGGCTCCCCGCAGCAATGGAGGGGGACTTCTCTTTGGCTGCTTCTCCTGACAAGGACAGCCAGACTCCTGCAAAGGGACGCAACAAGGCCACGGCTCCTGTCCTCGCCCACTTCGTCACTGGCACGGAGAGCTCTCAACACGCTACAGGACAGATGAGACACCCCTGGCCACTACCCATCCCGGGCTTGCAGGGAGCTTCCCAAAGCCACAGGCAAAGGGAACGCCACAAAACTGTGCCCTGGGGGGCGGAGGGCTGGTCCCGAAACGGACATCCTGGCACCAGCCATGGCCATGTCACAGCCAGCAGGCTACGCCTGGTGGTCCAGGTCAGAAAGGGGTTGGACACACGGCTGGCTGCGGAACGGTAGAAAAGGGGCTGCACCAGACGAGACTGGCAGACGACGAGACGGGCTAGCAAAGACTTACAGGCTCTGAAAAAGCCACCCTATCTCTAGCCCATCCTCATCCTATAGACAGCCAGAAGGTGCCCACCCCTGTGGGCAAGGACAGAGCCACACCACCCACCCTGTCTCGACCCCATCCAGGTCCCGCAGGCCGATCAAAGGTGCTCGCAGCCATGGACAAAGGGAGCTCCATAAGACCCACCGTATCCGGACCCCATCCTCGTCCTACGGACAGCCAGGAGGTGCCCACCCTTGTGGGCAAAGGGCGAGCCGCACCACCCACCTTACCTCGACCCCGTCCAGTTCCCGCAGGCAGATCAAAGGTGCTCACAGCCATGGACAAAGGGAGCTCCGCAAGACCCACCGTATCCAGACCCCATCCTCGTGCTCTGGACAGCCAGAAGGTGCCCACCCCTGTGGGCAAGGACAGAGCCACACCACCCACCCTGTCTCGACCCCGTCCAGGTCCCGCAGGCCGATCAAAGGTGCTCGCAGCCATGGACAAAGGGAGCTCCGCAAGACCCACCGTATCCGGACCCCATCCTCGTCCTGCAGACAGCCAGGAGGTGGGCACACTCGTGAGAAAAAGGGAGAGCCGCACCACCCACCCCATCTCTGTAACACGTCACGGTCCCACAAGCAACTGGAGGGAACACGCAGCCACGGACATTCTCAGCTTTGGATCCTTTCACAGCAAGACAGGCGCAATTCCCACACTCCACGCAGAGACACCCTCAGCATTGCCAGCCACTCGTGGGCGCACGCTTCCACACTGGGCCACGTCTTCAGTGCCAAAGGCGTGAAAGAGCACCTCCCGAAAACTCAACAAGCGTCTTTCTTCCAGAAGAGCCCTCAGACCCACAACTCTCAGCAGCAAGTACCACCCAAAGCTTCCAAACAGGGCCATGGCTACCACCTGCTGCTTTTAGTTCTCTTTTAACCTGTGCCGAGCTGCTGCTCTGTACACTCATCCTACAGCCTCCTCCTTTCCTTCCCCAGCACTACCAATTCTTCTCTTCTAGTGTATTGCATCGTTTATTGAACTGCGCCTTCTCACTGGACTGCTGGAAAAGCGGGATCACACGGATGCAGCACCAACCCACCCTGCTGATGTCACGGCCACCACATCGCAGCCAGCAGACTGCTCCTGCTGCTCCACGTCACAAAGGCATTGCTGACACCCCTAGCCCCAGAAGAGGATAAAAAGGGCTGCGCCAAGCCAGACGGCCAGACGAGGCGGCAGGTGAGGGAGATCCGAGAGGAGCAGGCACCCAGGGGAAGGCAAGGAGGCTGGGGCTCCCCGCAGCAATGGAGGGGGACTTCTCTTTGGCTGCTTCTCCTGACAATGACAGCCAGACTCCTGCAAAGGGACGCAACAAGGCCACGGCTCCTGTCCTCGCCCACCTCGTCACTGGCACGGAGAGCTCTCAACACGCTACAGGACAGATGAGACACCCCTGGCCACTACCCATCCCGGGCTTGCAGGGAGCTTCCCAAAGCCACAGGCAAAGGGAACGCCACAAAACTGTGCCCTGGGGGGCGGAGGGCTGGTCCCGAAACGGACATCCTGGCACCAGCCATGGCCATGTCACAGCCAGCAGGCTACGCCTGGTGGTCCAGGTCAGAAAGGGGTTGGACACACGGCTGGCTGCGGGACCGTAGAAAAGGGACTGCACCAGACGAGACTGGCAGACGACGAGACAGGCTAGCAAAGACTTACAGGCTCTGAAAAAGCCACCCTATCTGTAGCCCATCCTCATCCTATAGACAGCCAGAAGGTGCCCACCCCTGTGGGCAAGGACAGAGCCACACCACCCACCCTGTCTCGACCCCATCCAGGTCCCGCAGGCCGATCAAAGGTGCTCGCAGCCATGGACAAAGGGAGCTCCATAAGACCCACCGTATCCGGACCCCATCCTCGTCCTACGGACAGCCAGGAGGTGCCCACCCTTGTGGGCAAAGGGAGAGCCGCAGCACCCACCTTACCTCGACCCCGTCCAGTTCCCGCAGGCAGATCAAAGGTGCTCACAGCCATGGACAAAGGGAGCTCCGCAAGACCCACCGTATCCAGACCCCATCCTCGTGCTCTGGACAGCCAGAAGGTGCCCACCCCTGTGGGCAAGGACAGAGCCACACCACCCACCCTGTCTCGACCCCGTCCAGGTCCCGCAGGCCGATCAAAGGTGCTCGCAGCCATGGACAAAGGGAGCTCCGCAAGACCCACCGTATCCGGACCCCATCCTCGTCCTGCAGACAGCCAGGAGGTGGGCACACTCGTGAGAAAAAGGGAGAGCCGCACCACCCACCCCATCTCTGTAACACGTCACGGTCCCACAAGCAACTGGAGGGAACACGCAGCCACGGACATTCTCAGCTTTGGATCCTTTCACAGCAAGACAGGCGCAATTCCCACACTCCACGCAGAGACACCCTCAGCATTGCCAGCCACTCGTGGACGCACGCTTCCACACTGGGCCACGTCTTCAGTGCCAAAGGCGTGAAAGAGCACCTCCCGAAAACTCAACAAGCGTCTTTCTTCCAGAAGAGCCCTCAGACCCACAACTCTCAGCAGCAAGTACCACCCAAAGCTTCCAAACAGGGCCATGGCTACCACCTGCTGCTTTTAGTTCTCTTTTAACCTGTGCCGAGCTGCTGCTCTGTACACTCATCCTACAGCCTCCTCCTTTCCTTCCCCAGCACTACCAATTCTTCTCTTCTAGTGTATTGCATCGTTTATTGAACTGCGCCTTCTCACTGGACTGCTGGAAAAGCGGGATCACACGGATGCAGCACCAACCCACCCTGCTGATGTCACGGCCACCACATCGCAGCCAGCAGACTGCTCCTGCTGCTCCACGTCACAAAGGCATTGCTGACACCCCTAGCCCCAGAAGAGGATAAAAAGGGCTGCGCCAAGCCAGACGGCCAGACGAGGCGGCAGGTGAGGGAGATCCGAGAGGAGCAGGCACCCAGGGGAAGGCAAGGAGGCTGGGGCTCCCCGCAGCAATGGAGGGGGACTTCTCTTTGGCTGCTTCTCCTGACAATGACAGCCAGACTCCTGCAAAGGGACGCAACAAGGCCACGGCTCCTGTCCTCGCCCACCTCGTCACTGGCACGGAGAGCTCTCAACACGCTACAGGACAGATGAGACACCCCTGGCCACTACCCATCCCGGGCTTGCAGGGAGCTTCCCAAAGCCACAGGCAAAGGGAACGCCACAAAACTGTGCCCTGGGGGGCGGAGGGCTGGTCCCGAAACGGACATCCTGGCACCAGCCATGGCCATGTCACAGCCAGCAGGCTACGCCTGGTGGTCCAGGTCAGAAAGGGGTTGGACACACGGCTGGCTGCGGGACCGTAGAAAAGGGACTGCACCAGACGAGACTGGCAGACGACGAGACAGGCTAGCAAAGACTTACAGGCTCTGAAAAAGCCACCCTATCTGTAGCCCATCCTCATCCTATAGACAGCCAGAAGGTGCCCACCCCTGTGGGCAAGGACAGAGCCACACCACCCACCCTGTCTCGACCCCATCCAGGTCCCGCAGGCCGATCAAAGGTGCTCGCAGCCATGGACAAAGGGAGCTCCATAAGACCCACCGTATCCGGACCCCATCCTCGTCCTACGGACAGCCAGGAGGTGCCCACCCTTGTGGGCAAAGGGAGAGCCGCAGCACCCACCTTACCTCGACCCCGTCCAGTTCCCGCAGGCAGATCAAAGGTGCTCACAGCCATGGACAAAGGGAGCTCCGCAAGACCCACCGTATCCAGACCCCATCCTCGTGCTCTGGACAGCCAGAAGGTGCCCACCCCTGTGGGCAAGGACAGAGCCACACCACCCACCCTGTCTCGACCCCGTCCAGGTCCCGCAGGCCGATCAAAGGTGCTCGCAGCCATGGACAAAGGGAGCTCCGCAAGACCCACCGTATCCGGACCCCATCCTCGTCCTGCAGACAGCCAGGAGGTGGGCACACTCGTGAGAAAAAGGGAGAGCCGCACCACCCACCCCATCTCTGTAACACGTCACGGTCCCACAAGCAACTGGAGGGAACACGCAGCCACGGACATTCTCAGCTTTGGATCCTTTCACAGCAAGACAGGCGCAATTCCCACACTCCACGCAGAGACACCCTCAGCATTGCCAGCCACTCGTGGACGCACGCTTCCACACTGGGCCACGTCTTCAGTGCCAAAGGCGTGAAAGAGCACCTCCCGAAAACTCAACAAGCGTCTTTCTTCCAGAAGAGCCCTCAGACCCACAACTCTCAGCAGCAAGTACCACCCAAAGCTTCCAAACAGGGCCGTGGCTACCACCTGCTGCTTTTAGTTCTCTTTTAACCTGTGCCGAGCTGCTGCTCTGTACACTCATCCTACAGCCTCCTCCTTTCCTTCCCCAGCACTACCAATTCTTCTCTTCTAGTGTATTGCATCGTTTATTGGACTGCGCCTTCTCACTGGACTGCTGGAAAAGCGGGATCACACGGATGCAGCACCAACCCACCCTGCTGATGTCACGGCCACCACATCGCAGCCAGCAGACTGCTCCTGCTGCTCCACGTCACAAAGGCATTGCTGACACCCCTAGCCCCAGAAGAGGATAAAAAGGGCTGCGCCAAGCCAGACGGCCAGACGAGGCGGCAGGTGAGGGAGATCCGAGAGGAGCAGGCACCCAGGGGAAGGCAAGGAGGCTGGGGCTCCCCGCAGCAATGGAGGGGGACTTCTCTTTGGCTGCTTCTCCTGACAATGACAGCCAGACTCCTGCAAAGGGACGCAACAAGGCCACGGCTCCTGTCCTCGCCCACTTTGTCACTGGCACGGAGAGCTCTCAACACGCTACAGGACAGATGAGACACCCCTGGCCACTACCCATCCCGGGCTTGCAGGGAGCTTCCCAAAGCCACAGGCAAAGGGAACGCCACAAAACTGTGCCCTGGGGGGCGGAGGGCTGGTCCCGAAACGGACATCCTGGCACCAGCCATGGCCATGTCACAGCCAGCAGGCTACGCCTGGTGGTCCAGGTCAGAAAGGGGTTGGACACACGGCTGGCTGCGGGACCGTAGAAAAGGGGCTGCACCAGACGAGACTGGCAGACGACGAGACGGGCTAGCAAAGACTTACAGGCTCTGAAAAAGCCACCCTATCTGTAGCCCATCCTCATCCTATAGACAGCCAGAAGGTGCCCACCCCTGTGGGCAAGGACAGAGCCACACCACCCACCCTGTCTCGACCCCATCCAGGTCCCGCAGGCCGATCAAAGGTGCTCGCAGCCATGGACAAAGGGAGCTCCATAAGACCCACCGTATCCGGACCCCATCCTCGTCCTACGGACAGCCAGGAGGTGCCCACCCTTGTGGGCAAAGGGAGAGCCGCACCACCCACCTTACCTCGACCCCGTCCAGTTCCCGCAGGCAGATCAAAGGTGCTCACAGCCATGGACAAAGGGAGCTCCGCAAGACCCACCGTATCCAGACCCCATCCTCGTGCTCTGGACAGCCAGAAGGTGCCCACCCCTGTGGGCAAGGACAGAGCCACACCACCCACCCTGTCTCGACCCCGTCCAGGTCCCGCAGGCCGATCAAAGGTGCTCGCAGCCATGGACAAAGGGAGCTCCGCAAGACCCACCGTATCCGGACCCCATCCTCGTCCTGCAGACAGCCAGGAGGTGGGCACACTCGTGAGAAAAAGGGAGAGCCGCACCACCCACCCCATCTCTGTAACACGTCACGGTCCCACAAGCAACTGGAGGGAACACGCAGCCACGGACATTCTCAGCTTTGGATCCTTTCACAGCAAGACAGGCGCAATTCCCACACTCCACGCAGAGACACCCTCAGCATTGCCAGCCACTCGTGGACGCACGCTTCCACACTGGGCCACGTCTTCAGTGCCAAAGGCGTGAAAGAGCACCTCCCGAAAACTCAACAAGCGTCTTTCTTCCAGAAGAGCCCTCAGACCCACAACTCTCAGCAGCAAGTACCACCCAAAGCTTCCAAACAGGGCCGTGGCTACCACCTGCTGCTTTTAGTTCTCTTTTAACCTGTGCCGAGCTGCTGCTCTGTACACTCATCCTACAGCCTCCTCCTTTCCTTCCCCAGCACTACCAATTCTTCTCTTCTAGTGTATTGCATCGTTTATTGAACTGCGCCTTCTCACTGGACTGCTGGAAAAGCGGGATCACACGGATGCAGCACCAACCCACCCTGCTGATGTCACGGCCACCACATCGCAGCCAGCAGACTGCTCCTGCTGCTCCACGTCACAAAGGCATTGCTGACACCCCTAGCCCCAGAAGAGGATAAAAAGGGCTGCGCCAAGCCAGACGGCCAGACGAGGCGGCAGGTGAGGGAGATCCGAGAGGAGCAGGCACCCAGGGGAAGGCAAGGAGGCTGGGGCTCCCCGCAGCAATGGAGGGGGACTTCTCTTTGGCTGCTTCTCCTGACAAGGACAGCCAGACTCCTGCAAAGGGACGCAACAAGGCCACGGCTCCTGTCCTCGCCCACTTCGTCACTGGCACGGAGAGCTCTCAACACGCTACAGGACAGATGAGACACCCCTGGCCACTACCCATCCCGGGCTTGCAGGGAGCTTCCCAAAGCCACAGGCAAAGGGAACGCCACAAAACTGTGCCCTGGGGGGCGGAGGGCTGGTCCCGAAAGGGACATCCTGGCACCAGCCATGGCCATGTCACAGCCAGCAGGCTACGCCTGGTGGTCCAGGTCAGAAAGGGGTTGGACACACGGCTGGCTGCGGAACGGTAGAAAAGGGGCTGCACCAGACGAGACTGGCAGACGACGAGACGGGCTAGCAAAGACTTACAGGCTCTGAAAAAGCCACCCTATCTCTAGCCCATCCTCATCCTATAGACAGCCAGAAGGTGCCCACCCCTGTGGGCAAGGACAGAGCCACACCACCCACCCTGTCTCGACCCCATCCAGGTCCCGCAGGCCGATCAAAGGTGCTCGCAGCCATGGACAAAGGGAGCTCCATAAGACCCACCGTATCCGGACCCCATCCTCGTCCTACGGACAGCCAGGAGGTGCCCACCCTTGTGGGCAAAGGGCGAGCCGCACCACCCACCTTACCTCGACCCCGTCCAGTTCCCGCAGGCAGATCAAAGGTGCTCACAGCCATGGACAAAGGGAGCTCCGCAAGACCCACCGTATCCAGACCCCATCCTCGTGCTCTGGACAGCCAGAAGGTGCCCACCCCTGTGGGCAAGGACAGAGCCACACCACCCACCCTGTCTCGACCCCGTCCAGGTCCCGCAGGCCGATCAAAGGTGCTCGCAGCCATGGACAAAGGGAGCTCCGCAAGACCCACCGTATCCGGACCCCATCCTCGTCCTGCAGACAGCCAGGAGGTGGGCACACTCGTGAGAAAAAGGGAGAGCCGCACCACCCACCCCATCTCTGTAACACGTCACGGTCCCACAAGCAACTGGAGGGAACACGCAGCCACGGACATTCTCAGCTTTGGATCCTTTCACAGCAAGACAGGCGCAATTCCCACACTCCACGCAGAGACACCCTCAGCATTGCCAGCCACTCGTGGGCGCACGCTTCCACACTGGGCCACGTCTTCAGTGCCAAAGGCGTGAAAGAGCACCTCCCGAAAACTCAACAAGCGTCTTTCTTCCAGAAGAGCCCTCAGACCCACAACTCTCAGCAGCAAGTACCACCCAAAGCTTCCAAACAGGGCCGTGGCTACCACCTGCTGCTTTTAGTTCTCTTTTAACCTGTGCCGAGCTGCTGCTCTGTACACTCATCCTACAGCCTCCTCCTTTCCTTCCCCAGCACTACCAATTCTTCTCTTCTAGTGTATTGCATCGTTTATTGAACTGCGCCTTCTCACTGGACTGCTGGAAAAGCGGGATCACACGGATGCAGCACCAACCCACCCTGCTGATGTCACGGCCACCACATCGCAGCCAGCAGACTGCTCCTGCTGCTCCACGTCACAAAGGCATTGCTGACACCCCTAGCCCCAGAAGAGGATAAAAAGGGCTGCGCCAAGCCAGACGGCCAGACGAGGCGGCAGGTGAGGGAGATCCGAGAGGAGCAGGCACCCAGGGGAAGGCAAGGAGGCTGGGGCTCCCCGCAGCAATGGAGGGGGACTTCTCTTTGGCTGCTTCTCCTGACAATGACAGCCAGACTCCTGCAAAGGGACGCAACAAGGCCACGGCTCCTGTCCTCGCCCACCTCGTCACTGGCACGGAGAGCTCTCAACACGCTACAGGACAGATGAGACACCCCTGGCCACTACCCATCCCGGGCTTGCAGGGAGCTTCCCAAAGCCACAGGCAAAGGGAACGCCACAAAACTGTGCCCTGGGGGGCGGAGGGCTGGTCCCGAAACGGACATCCTGGCACCAGCCATGGCCATGTCACAGCCAGCAGGCTACGCCTGGTGGTCCAGGTCAGAAAGGGGTTGGACACACGGCTGGCTGCGGGACCGTAGAAAAGGGGCTGCACCAGACGAGACTGGCAGACGACGAGACGGGCTAGCAAAGACTTACAGGCTCTGAAAAAGCCACCCTATCTGTAGCCCATCCTCATCCTATAGAGAGCCAGAAGGTGCCCACCCCTGTGGGCAAGGACAGAGCCACACCACCCACCCTGTCTCGACCCCATCCAGGTCCCGCAGGCCGATCAAAGGTGCTCGCAGCCATGGACAAAGGGAGCTCCATAAGACCCACCGTATCCGGACCCCATCCTCGTCCTACGGACAGCCAGGAGGTGCCCACCCTTGTGGGCAAAGGGAGAGCCGCACCACCCACCTTACCTCGACCCCGTCCAGTTCCCGCAGGCAGATCAAAGGTGCTCACAGCCATGGACAAAGGGAGCTCCGCAAGACCCACCGTATCCAGACCCCATCCTCGTGCTCTGGACAGCCAGAAGGTGCCCACCCCTGTGGGCAAGGACAGAGCCACACCACCCACCCTGTCTCGACCCCGTCCAGGTCCCGCAGGCCGATCAAAGGTGCTCGCAGCCATGGACAAAGGGAGCTCCGCAAGACCCACCGTATCCGGACCCCATCCTCGTCCTGCAGACAGCCAGGAGGTGGGCACACTCGTGAGAAAAAGGGAGAGCCGCACCACCCACCCCATCTCTGTAACACGTCACGGTCCCACAAGCAACTGGAGGGAACACGCAGCCACGGACATTCTCAGCTTTGGATCCTTTCACAGCAAGACAGGCGCAATTCCCACACTCCACGCAGAGACACCCTCAGCATTGCCAGCCACTCGTGGACGCACGCTTCCACACTGGGCCACGTCTTCAGTGCCAAAGGCGTGAAAGAGCACCTCCCGAAAACTCAACAAGCGTCTTTCTTCCAGAAGAGCCCTCAGACCCACAACTCTCAGCAGCAAGTACCACCCAAAGCTTCCAAACAGGGCCGTGGCTACCACCTGCTGCTTTTAGTTCTCTTTTAACCTGTGCCGAGCTGCTGCTCTGTACACTCATCCTACAGCCTCCTCCTTTCCTTCCCCAGCACTACCAATTCTTCTCTTCTAGTGTATTGCATCGTTTATTGAACTGCGCCTTCTCACTGGACTGCTGGAAAAGCGGGATCACACGGATGCAGCACCAACCCACCCTGCTGATGTCACGGCCACCACATCGCAGCCAGCAGACTGCTCCTGCTGCTCCACGTCACAAAGGCATTGCTGACACCCCTAGCCCCAGAAGAGGATAAAAAGGGCTGCGCCAAGCCAGACGGCCAGACGAGGCGGCAGGTGAGGGAGATCCGAGAGGAGCAGGCACCCAGGGGAAGGCAAGGAGGCTGGGGCTCCCCGCAGCAATGGAGGGGGACTTCTCTTTGGCTGCTTCTCCTGACAAGGACAGCCAGACTCCTGCAAAGGGACGCAACAAGGCCACGGCTCCTGTCCTCGCCCACTTCGTCACTGGCACGGAGAGCTCTCAACACGCTACAGGACAGATGAGACACCCCTGGCCACTACCCATCCCGGGCTTGCAGGGAGCTTCCCAAAGCCACAGGCAAAGGGAACGCCACAAAACTGTGCCCTGGGGGGCGGAGGGCTGGTCCCGAAAGGGACATCCTGGCACCAGCCATGGCCATGTCACAGCCAGCAGGCTACGCCTGGTGGTCCAGGTCAGAAAGGGGTTGGACACACGGCTGGCTGCGGAACGGTAGAAAAGGGGCTGCACCAGACGAGACTGGCAGACGACGAGACGGGCTAGCAAAGACTTACAGGCTCTGAAAAAGCCACCCTATCTCTAGCCCATCCTCATCCTATAGACAGCCAGAAGGTGCCCACCCCTGTGGGCAAGGACAGAGCCACACCACCCACCCTGTCTCGACCCCATCCAGGTCCCGCAGGCCGATCAAAGGTGCTCGCAGCCATGGACAAAGGGAGCTCCATAAGACCCACCGTATCCGGACCCCATCCTCGTCCTACGGACAGCCAGGAGGTGCCCACCCTTGTGGGCAAAGGGCGAGCCGCACCACCCACCTTACCTCGACCCCGTCCAGTTCCCGCAGGCAGATCAAAGGTGCTCACAGCCATGGACAAAGGGAGCTCCGCAAGACCCACCGTATCCAGACCCCATCCTCGTGCTCTGGACAGCCAGAAGGTGCCCACCCCTGTGGGCAAGGACAGAGCCACACCACCCACCCTGTCTCGACCCCGTCCAGGTCCCGCAGGCCGATCAAAGGTGCTCGCAGCCATGGACAAAGGGAGCTCCGCAAGACCCACCGTATCCGGACCCCATCCTCGTCCTGCAGACAGCCAGGAGGTGGGCACACTCGTGAGAAAAAGGGAGAGCCGCACCACCCACCCCATCTCTGTAACACGTCACGGTCCCACAAGCAACTGGAGGGAACACGCAGCCACGGACATTCTCAGCTTTGGATCCTTTCACAGCAAGACAGGCGCAATTCCCACACTCCACGCAGAGACACCCTCAGCATTGCCAGCCACTCGTGGGCGCACGCTTCCACACTGGGCCACGTCTTCAGTGCCAAAGGCGTGAAAGAGCACCTCCCGAAAACTCAACAAGCGTCTTTCTTCCAGAAGAGCCCTCAGACCCACAACTCTCAGCAGCAAGTACCACCCAAAGCTTCCAAACAGGGCCATGGCTACCACCTGCTGCTTTTAGTTCTCTTTTAACCTGTGCCGAGCTGCTGCTCTGTACACTCATCCTACAGCCTCCTCCTTTCCTTCCCCAGCACTACCAATTCTTCTCTTCTAGTGTATTGCATCGTTTATTGAACTGCGCCTTCTCACTGGACTGCTGGAAAAGCGGGATCACACGGATGCAGCACCAACCCACCCTGCTGATGTCACGGCCACCACATCGCAGCCAGCAGACTGCTCCTGCTGCTCCACGTCACAAAGGCATTGCTGACACCCCTAGCCCCAGAAGAGGATAAAAAGGGCTGCGCCAAGCCAGACGGCCAGACGAGGCGGCAGGTGAGGGAGATCCGAGAGGAGCAGGCACCCAGGGGAAGGCAAGGAGGCTGGGGCTCCCCGCAGCAATGGAGGGGGACTTCTCTTTGGCTGCTTCTCCTGACAATGACAGCCAGACTCCTGCAAAGGGACGCAACAAGGCCACGGCTCCTGTCCTCGCCCACCTCGTCACTGGCACGGAGAGCTCTCAACACGCTACAGGACAGATGAGACACCCCTGGCCACTACCCATCCCGGGCTTGCAGGGAGCTTCCCAAAGCCACAGGCAAAGGGAACGCCACAAAACTGTGCCCTGGGGGGCGGAGGGCTGGTCCCGAAACGGACATCCTGGCACCAGCCATGGCCATGTCACAGCCAGCAGGCTACGCCTGGTGGTCCAGGTCAGAAAGGGGTTGGACACACGGCTGGCTGCGGGACCGTAGAAAAGGGACTGCACCAGACGAGACTGGCAGACGACGAGACAGGCTAGCAAAGACTTACAGGCTCTGAAAAAGCCACCCTATCTGTAGCCCATCCTCATCCTATAGACAGCCAGAAGGTGCCCACCCCTGTGGGCAAGGACAGAGCCACACCACCCACCCTGTCTCGACCCCATCCAGGTCCCGCAGGCCGATCAAAGGTGCTCGCAGCCATGGACAAAGGGAGCTCCATAAGACCCACCGTATCCGGACCCCATCCTCGTCCTACGGACAGCCAGGAGGTGCCCACCCTTGTGGGCAAAGGGAGAGCCGCAGCACCCACCTTACCTCGACCCCGTCCAGTTCCCGCAGGCAGATCAAAGGTGCTCACAGCCATGGACAAAGGGAGCTCCGCAAGACCCACCGTATCCAGACCCCATCCTCGTGCTCTGGACAGCCAGAAGGTGCCCACCCCTGTGGGCAAGGACAGAGCCACACCACCCACCCTGTCTCGACCCCGTCCAGGTCCCGCAGGCCGATCAAAGGTGCTCGCAGCCATGGACAAAGGGAGCTCCGCAAGACCCACCGTATCCGGACCCCATCCTCGTCCTGCAGACAGCCAGGAGGTGGGCACACTCGTGAGAAAAAGGGAGAGCCGCACCACCCACCCCATCTCTGTAACACGTCACGGTCCCACAAGCAACTGGAGGGAACACGCAGCCACGGACATTCTCAGCTTTGGATCCTTTCACAGCAAGACAGGCGCAATTCCCACACTCCACGCAGAGACACCCTCAGCATTGCCAGCCACTCGTGGGCGCACGCTTCCACACTGGGCCACGTCTTCAGTGCCAAAGGCGTGAAAGAGCACCTCCCGAAAACTCAACAAGCGTCTTTCTTCCAGAAGAGCCCTCAGACCCACAACTCTCAGCAGCAAGTACCACCCAAAGCTTCCAAACAGGGCCATGGCTACCACCTGCTGCTTTTAGTTCTCTTTTAACCTGTGCCGAGCTGCTGCTCTGTACACTCATCCTACAGCCTCCTCCTTTCCTTCCCCAGCACTACCAATTCTTCTCTTCTAGTGTATTGCATCGTTTATTGAACTGCGCCTTCTCACTGGACTGCTGGAAAAGCGGGATCACACGGATGCAGCACCAACCCACCCTGCTGATGTCACGGCCACCACATCGCAGCCAGCAGACTGCTCCTGCTGCTCCACGTCACAAAGGCATTGCTGACACCCCTAGCCCCAGAAGAGGATAAAAAGGGCTGCGCCAAGCCAGACGGCCAGACGAGGCGGCAGGTGAGGGAGATCCGAGAGGAGCAGGCACCCAGGGGAAGGCAAGGAGGCTGGGGCTCCCCGCAGCAATGGAGGGGGACTTCTCTTTGGCTGCTTCTCCTGACAATGACAGCCAGACTCCTGCAAAGGGACGCAACAAGGCCACGGCTCCTGTCCTCGCCCACCTCGTCACTGGCACGGAGAGCTCTCAACACGCTACAGGACAGATGAGACACCCCTGGCCACTACCCATCCCGGGCTTGCAGGGAGCTTCCCAAAGCCACAGGCAAAGGGAACGCCACAAAACTGTGCCCTGGGGGGCGGAGGGCTGGTCCCGAAACGGACATCCTGGCACCAGCCATGGCCATGTCACAGCCAGCAGGCTACGCCTGGTGGTCCAGGTCAGAAAGGGGTTGGACACACGGCTGGCTGCGGGACCGTAGAAAAGGGACTGCACCAGACGAGACTGGCAGACGACGAGACAGGCTAGCAAAGACTTACAGGCTCTGAAAAAGCCACCCTATCTGTAGCCCATCCTCATCCTATAGACAGCCAGAAGGTGCCCACCCCTGTGGGCAAGGACAGAGCCACACCACCCACCCTGTCTCGACCCCATCCAGGTCCCGCAGGCCGATCAAAGGTGCTCGCAGCCATGGACAAAGGGAGCTCCATAAGACCCACCGTATCCGGACCCCATCCTCGTCCTACGGACAGCCAGGAGGTGCCCACCCTTGTGGGCAAAGGGAGAGCCGCACCACCCACCTTACCTCGACCCCGTCCAGTTCCCGCAGGCAGATCAAAGGTGCTCACAGCCATGGACAAAGGGAGCTCCGCAAGACCCACCGTATCCAGACCCCATCCTCGTGCTCTGGACAGCCAGAAGGTGCCCACCCCTGTGGGCAAGGACAGAGCCACACCACCCACCCTGTCTCGACCCCATCCAGGTCCCGCAGGCCGATCAAAGGTGCTCACAGCCATGGAGAAAGGGAGCTCCGCAAGACCCACCGTATCCGGACCCCATCCTCGTCCTGCAGACAGCCAGGAGGTGGGCACACTCGTGAGAAAAAGGGAGAGCCGCACCACCCACCCCATCTCTGTAACATGTCACGGTCCCACAAGCAACTGGAGGGAACACGCAGCCACGGACATTCTCAGCTTTGGATCCTTTCACAGCAAGACAGGCGCAATTCCCACACTCCACGCAGAGACACCCTCAGCATTGCCAGCCACTCGTGGACGCACGCTTCCACACTGGGCCACGTCTTCAGTGCCAAAGGCGTGAAAGAGCACCTCCCGAAAACTCAACAAGCGTCTTTCTTCCAGAAGAGCCCTCAGACCCACAACTCTCAGCAGCAAGTACCACCCAAAGCTTCCAAACAGGGCCGTGGCTACCACCTGCTGCTTTTAGTTCTCTTTTAACCTGTGCCGAGCTGCTGCTCTGTACACTCATCCTACAGCCTCCTCCTTTCCTTCCCCAGCACTACCAATTCTTCTCTTCTAGTGTATTGCATCGTTTATTGAACTGCGCCTTCTCACTGGACTGCTGGAAAAGCGGGATCACACGGATGCAGCACCAGCCCACCCTGCTGATGTCACGGCCACCACATCGCAGCCAGCAGACTGCTCCTGCTGCTCCACGTCACGAAGGCATTGCTGACACCCCTAGCCCCAGAAGAGGATAAAAACGGCTGCGCCAAGCCAGACGGCCAGACGAGGCGGCAGGTGAGCGAGATCCGAGAGGAGCAGGCACCCAGGGGAAGGCAAGGAGGCTGGGGCTCCCCACAGCAATGGAGGGGGACTTCTCTTTGGCTGCTTCTCCTGACAATGACAGCCAGACTCCTGCAAAGGGACGCAACAAGGCCACGGCTCCTGTCCTCGCCCACTTCGTCACTGGCACGGAGAGCTCTCAACACGCTACAGGACAGATGAGACACCCCTGGCCACTACCCATCCCGGGCTTGCAGGGAGCTTCCCAAAGCCACAGGCAAAGGGAACGCCACAAAACTGTGCCCTGGGGGGCGGAGGGCTGGTCCCGAAAGGGACATCCTGGCACCAGCCATGGCCATGTCACAGCCAGCAGGCTACGCCTGGTGGTCCAGGTCAGAAAGGGGTTGGACACACGGCTGGCTGCGGAACGGTAGAAAAGGGGCTGCACCAGACGAGACTGGCAGACGACGAGACGGGCTAGCAAAGACTTACAGGCTCTGAAAAAGCCACCCTATCTGTAGCCCATCCTCATCCTATAGACAGCCAGAAGGTGCCCACCCCTGTGGGCAAGGACAGAGCCACACCACCCACCCTGTCTCGACCCCATCCAGGTCCCGCAGGCCGATCAAAGGTGCTCGCAGCCATGGACAAAGGGAGCTCCATAAGACCCACCGTATCCGGACCCCATCCTCGTCCTACGGACAGCCAGGAGGTGCCCACCCTTGTGGGCAAAGGGAGAGCCGCAGCACCCACCTTACCTCGACCCCGTCCAGTTCCCGCAGGCAGATCAAAGGTGCTCACAGCCATGGACAAAGGGAGCTCCGCAAGACCCACCGTATCCAGACCCCATCCTCGTGCTCTGGACAGCCAGAAGGTGCCCACCCCTGTGGGCAAGGACAGAGCCACACCACCCACCCTGTCTCGACCCCATCCAGGTCCCGCAGGCCGATCAAAGGTGCTCGCAGCCATGGACAAAGGGAGCTCCGCAAGACCCACCGTATCCGGACCCCATCCTCGTCCTGCAGACAGCCAGGAGGTGGGCACACTCGTGAGAAAAAGGGAGAGCCGCACCACCCACCCCATCTCTGTAACATGTCACGGTCCCACAAGCAACTGGAGGGAACACGCAGCCACGGACATTCTCAGCTTTGGATCCTTTCACAGCAAGACAGGCGCAATTCCCACACTCCACGCAGAGACACCCTCAGCATTGCCAGCCACTCGTGGACGCACGCTTCCACACTGGGCCACGTCTTCAGTGCCAAAGGCGTGAAAGAGCACCTCCCGAAAACTCAACAAGCGTCTTTCTTCCAGAAGAGCCCTCAGACCCACAACTCTCAGCAGCAAGTACCACCCAAAGCTTCCAAACAGGGCCGTGGCTACCACCTGCTGCTTTTAGTTCTCTTTTAACCTGTGCCGAGCTGCTGCTCTGTACACTCATCCTACAGCCTCCTCCTTTCCTTCCCCAGCACTACCAATTCTTCTCTTCTAGTGTATTGCATCGTTTATTGAACTGCGCCTTCTCACTGGACTGCTGGAAAAGCGGGATCACACGGATGCAGCACCAGCCCACCCTGCTGATGTCACGGCCACCACATCGCAGCCAGCAGACTGCTCCTGCTGCTCCACGTCACGAAGGCATTGCTGACACCCCTAGCCCCAGAAGAGGATAAAAAGGGCTGCGCCAAGCCAGACGGCCAGACGAGGCGGCAGGTGAGCGAGATCCGAGAGGAGCAGGCACCCAGGGGAAGGCAAGGAGGCTGGGGCTCCCCACAGCAATGGAGGGGGACTTCTCTTTGGCTGCTTCTCCTGACAATGACAGCCAGACTCCTGCAAAGGGACGCAACAAGGCCACGGCTCCTGTCCTCGCCCACCTCGTCACTGGCACGGAGAGCTCTCAACACGCTACAGGACAGATGAGACACCCCTGGCCACTACCCATCCCGGGCTTGCAGGGAGCTTCCCAAAGCCACAGGCAAAGGGAACGCCACAAAACTGTGCCCTGGGGGGCGGAGGGCTGGTCCCGAAACGGACATCCTGGCACCAGCCATGGCCATGTCACAGCCAGCAGGCTACGCCTGGTGGTCCAGGTCAGAAAGGGGTTGGACACACGGCTGGCTGCGGAACGGTAGAAAAGGGGCTGCACCAGACGAGACTGGCAGACGACGAGACGGGCTAGCAAAGACTTACAGGCTCTGAAAAAGCCACCCTATCTGTAGCCCATCCTCATCCTATAGAGAGCCAGAAGGTGCCCACCCCTGTGGGCAAGGACAGAGCCACACCACCCACCCTGTCTCGACCCCATCCAGGTCCCGCAGGCCGATCAAAGGTGCTCGCAGCCATGGACAAAGGGAGCTCCATAAGACCCACCGTATCCGGACCCCATCCTCGTCCTACGGACAGCCAGGAGGTGCCCACCCTTGTGGGCAAAGGGAGAGCCGCACCACCCACCTTACCTCGACCCCGTCCAGTTCCCGCAGGCAGATCAAAGGTGCTCACAGCCATGGACAAAGGGAGCTCCGCAAGACCCACCGTATCCAGACCCCATCCTCGTGCTCTGGACAGCCAGAAGGTGCCCACCCCTGTGGGCAAGGACAGAGCCACACCACCCACCCTGTCTCGACCCCGTCCAGGTCCCGCAGGCCGATCAAAGGTGCTCGCAGCCATGGACAAAGGGAGCTCCGCAAGACCCACCGTATCCGGACCCCATCCTCGTCCTGCAGACAGCCAGGAGGTGGGCACACTCGTGAGAAAAAGGGAGAGCCGCACCACCCACCCCATCTCTGTAACACGTCACGGTCCCACAAGCAACTGGAGGGAACACGCAGCCACGGACATTCTCAGCTTTGGATCCTTTCACAGCAAGACAGGCGCAATTCCCACACTCCACGCAGAGACACCCTCAGCATTGCCAGCCACTCGTGGACGCACGCTTCCACACTGGGCCACGTCTTCAGTGCCAAAGGCGTGAAAGAGCACCTCCCGAAAACTCAACAAGCGTCTTTCTTCCAGAAGAGCCCTCAGACCCACAACTCTCAGCAGCAAGTACCACCCAAAGCTTCCAAACAGGGCCGTGGCTACCACCTGCTGCTTTTAGTTCTCTTTTAACCTGTGCCCAGCTGCTGCTCTGTACACTCATCCTACAGCCTCCTCCTTTCCTTCCCCAGCACTACCAATTCTTCTCTTCTAGTGTATTGCATCGTTTATTGAACTGCGCCTTCTCACTGGACTGCTGGAAAAGCGGGATCACACGGATGCAGCACCAGCCCACCCTGCTGATGTCACGGCCACCACATCGCAGCCAGCAGACTGCTCCTGCTGCTCCACGTCACGAAGGCATTGCTGACACCCCTAGCCCCAGAAGAGGATAAAAAGGGCTGCGCCAAGCCAGACGGCCAGACGAGGCGGCAGGTGAGCGAGATCCGAGAGGAGCAGGCACCCAGGGGAAGGCAAGGAGGCTGGGGCTCCCCACAGCAATGGAGGGGGACTTCTCTTTGGCTGCTTCTCCTGACAATGACAGCCAGACTCCTGCAAAGGGACGCAACAAGGCCACGGCTCCTGTCCTCGCCCACCTCGTCACTGGCACGGAGAGCTCTCAACACGCTACAGGACAGATGAGACACCCCTGGCCACTACCCATCCCGGGCTTGCAGGGAGCTTCCCAAAGCCACAGGCAAAGGGAACGCCACAAAACTGTGCCCTGGGGGGCGGAGGGCTGGTCCCGAAACGGACATCCTGGCACCAGCCATGGCCATGTCACAGCCAGCAGGCTACGCCTGGTGGTCCAGGTCAGAAAGGGGTTGGACACACGGCTGGCTGCGGAACGGTAGAAAAGGGGCTGCACCAGACGAGACTGGCAGACGACGAGACGGGCTAGCAAAGACTTACAGGCTCTGAAAAAGCCACCCTATCTGTAGCCCATCCTCATCCTATAGACAGCCAGAAGGTGCCCACCCCTGTGGGCAAGGACAGAGCCACACCACCCACCCTGTCTCGACCCCATCCAGGTCCCGCAGGCCGATCAAAGGTGCTCGCAGCCATGGACAAAGGGAGCTCCATAAGACCCACCGTATCCGGACCCCATCCTCGTCCTACGGACAGCCAGGAGGTGCCCACCCTTGTGGGCAAAGGGAGAGCCGCACCACCCACCTTACCTCGACCCCATCCAGTTCCCGCAGGCAGATCAAAGGTGCTCACAGCCATGGACAAAGGGAGCTCCGCAAGACCCACCGTATCCAGACCCCATCCTCGTGCTCTGGACAGCCAGAAGGTGCCCACCCCTGTGGGCAAGGACAGAGCCACACCACCCACCCTGTCTCGACCCCGTCCAGGTCCCGCAGGCCGATCAAAGGTGCTCGCAGCCATGGACAAAGGGAGCTCCGCAAGACCCACCGTATCTGGACCCCATCCTCGTCCTGCAGACAGCCAGGAGGTGGGCACACTCGTGAGAAAAAGGGAGAGCCGCACCACCCACCCCATCTCTGTAACACGTCACGGTCCCACAAGCAACTGGAGGGAACACGCAGCCACGGACATTCTCAGCTTTGGATCCTTTCACAGCAAGACAGGCGCAATTCCCACACTCCACGCAGAGACACCCTCAGCATTGCCAGCCACTCGTGGACGCACGCTTCCACATTGGGCCACGTCTTCAGTGCCAAAGGCGTGAAAGAGCACCTCCCGAAAACTCAACAAGCGTCTTTCTTCCAGAAGAGCCCTCAGACCCACAACTCTCAGCAGCAAGTACCACCCAAAGCTTCCAAACAGGGCCGTGGCTACCACCTGCTGCTTCTAGTTCTCTTTTAACCTGTGCCGAGCTGCTGCTCTGTACACTCATCCTACAGCCTCCTCCTTTCCTTCCCCAGCACTACCAATTCTTCTCTTCTAGTGTATTGCATCGTTTATTGAACTGCGCCTTCTCACTGGACTGCTGGAAAAGCGGGATCACACGGATGCAGCACCAGCCCACCCTGCTGATGTCACGGCCACCACATCGCAGCCAGCAGACTGCTCCTGCTGCTCCACGTCACAAAGGCATTGCTGACACCCCTAGCCCCAGAAGAGGATAAAAAGGGCTGCGCCAAGCCAGACGGCCAGACGAGGCGGCAGGTGAGCGAGAGGAGCAGGCACCCAGGGGAAGGCAAGGAGGCTGGGGCTCCCCACAGCAATGGAGGGGGACTTCTCTTTGGCTGCTTCTCCTGACAAGGACAGCCAGACTCCTGCAAAGGGACGCAACAAGGCCACGGCTCCTGTCCTCGCCCACCTCGTCACTGGCACGGAGAGCTCTCAACACGCTACAGGACAGATGAGACACCCCTGGCCACTACCCATCCCGGGCTTGCAGGGAGCTTCCCAAAGCCACAGGCAAAGGGAACGCCACAAAACTGTGCCCTGGGGGGCGGAGGGCTGGTCCCGAAACGGACATCCTGGCACCAGCCATGGCCATGTCACAGCCAGCAGGCTACGCCTGGTGGTCCAGGTCAGAAAGGGGTTGGACACACGGCTGGCTGCGGAACGGTAGAAAAGGGGCTGCACCAGACGAGACTGGCAGACGACGAGACGGGCTAGCAAAGACTTACAGGCTCTGAAAAAGCCACCCTATCTCTAGCCCATCCTCATCCTATAGACAGCCAGAAGGTGCCCACCCCTGTGGGCAAGGACAGAGCCACACCACCCACCCTGTCTCGACCCCATCCAGGTCCCGCAGGCCGATCAAAGGTGCTCGCAGCCATGGACAAAGGGAGCTCCATAAGACCCACCGTATCCGGACCCCATCCTCGTCCTACGGACAGCCAGGAGGTGCCCACCCTTGTGGGCAAAGGGAGAGCCGCAGCACCCACCTTACCTCGACCCCGTCCAGTTCCCGCAGGCCGATCAAAGGTGCTCGCATCCATGGACAAAGGGAGCTCCGCAAGACCCACCGTATCCGGACCCCATCCTCGTCCTGCAGACAGCCAGGAGGTGGGCACACTCGTGAGAAAAAGGGAGAGCCGCACCACCCACCCCATCTCTGTAACATGTCACGGTCCCACAAGCAACTGGAGGGAACACGCAGCCACGGACATTCTCAGCTTTGGATCCTTTCACAGCAAGACAGGCGCAATTCCCACACTCCACGCAGAGACACCCTCAGCATTGCCAGCCACTCGTGGACGCACGCTTCCACACTGGGCCACGTCTTCAGTGCCAAAGGCGTGAAAGAGCACCTCCCGAAAACTCAACAAGCGTCTTTCTTCCAGAAGAGCCCTCAGACCCACAACTCTCAGCAGCAAGTACCACCCAAAGCTTCCAAACAGGGCCGTGGCTACCACCTGCTGCTTCTAGTTCTCTTTTAACCTGTGCCGAGCTGCTGCTCTGTACACTCATCCTACAGCCTCCTCCTTTCCTTCCCCAGCACTACCAATTCTTCTCTTCTAGTGTATTGCATCGTTTATTGAACTGCGCCTTCTCACTGGACTGCTGGAAAAGCGGGATCACACGGATGCAGCACCAGCCCACCCTGCTGAGGTCACGGCCACCACATCGCAGCCAGCAGACTGTTCCTGCTGCTCCACGTCACAAAGGCATTGCTGACACCCCTAGCCCCAGAAGAGGATAAAAAGGGCTGCGCCAAGCCAGACGGCCAGACGAGGCGGCAGGTGAGCGAGATCCGAGAGGAGCAGGCACCCAGGGGAAGGCAAGGAGGCTGGGGCTCCCCACAGCAATGGAGGGGGACTTCTCTTTGGCTGCTTCTCCTGACAATGACAGCCAGACTCCTGCAAAGGGACGCAACAAGGCCACGGCTCCTGTCCTCGCCCACCTCGTCACTGGCACGGAGAGCTCTCAACACGCTACAGGACAGATGAGACACCCCTGGCCACTACCCATCCCGGGCTTGCAGGGAGCTTCCCAACGCCACAGGCAAAGGGAACACCACAAAACTGTGCCCTGGGGGAGGGAGGGCTGGTCCCGAAAGGGACATCCTGGCACCAGCCATGGCCATGTCACAGCCAGCAGGCTACGCCTGGTGGTCCAGGTCAGAAAGGGGTTGGACACACGGTTGGCTGCGGGACCGTAGAAAAGGGGCTGCACCAGACGAGACTGGCAGACGACGAGACGGGCTAGCAAAGACTTACAGGCTCTGAAAAAGCCACCCTATCTGTAGCCCATCCTCATCCTATAGACAGCCAGAAGGTGCCCACCCCTGTGGGCAAGGACAGAGCCACACCACCCACCCTGTCTCGACCCCATCCAGGTCCCGCAGGCCGATCAAAGGTGCTCGCAGCCATGGACAAAGGGAGCTCCGCAAGACCCACCGTATCCGGACCCCATCCTCGTCCTGCAGACAGCCAGGAGGTGGGCACACTCGTGAGAAAAAGGGAGAGCCGCACCACCCACCCCATCTCTGTAACATGTCACGGTCCCACAAGCAACTGGAGGGAACACGCAGCCACGGACATTCTCAGCTTTGGATCCTTTCACAGCAAGACAGGCGCAATTCCCACACTCCACGCAGAGACACCCTCAGCATTGCCAGCCACTCGTGGACGCACGCTTCCACACTGGGCCACGTCTTCAGTGCCAAAGGCGTGAAAGAGCACCTCCCGAAAACTCAACAAGCGTCTTTCTTCCAGAAGAGCCCTCAGACCCACAACTCTCAGCAGCAAGTACCACCCAAAGCTTCCAAACAGGGCCGTGGCTACCACCTGCTGCTTTTAGTTCTCTTTTAACCTGTGCCCAGCTGCTGCTCTGTACACTCATCCTACAGCCTCCTCCTTTCCTTCCCCAGCACTACCAATTCTTCTCTTCTAGTGTATTGCATCGTTTATTGAACTGCGCCTTCTCACTGGACTGCTGGAAAAGCGGGATCACACGGATGCAGCACCAGCCCACCCTGCTGATGTCACGGCCACCACATCGCAGCCAGCAGACTGCTCCTGCTGCTCCACGTCACGAAGGCATTGCTGACACCCCTAGCCCCAGAAGAGGATAAAAAGGGCTGCGCCAAGCCAGACGGCCAGACGAGGCGGCAGGTGAGCGAGATCCGAGAGGAGCAGGCACCCAGGGGAAGGCAAGGAGGCTGGGGCTCCCCACAGCAATGGAGGGGGACTTCTCTTTGGCTGCTTCTCCTGACAATGACAGCCAGACTCCTGCAAAGGGACGCAACAAGGCCACGGCTCCTGTCCTCGCCCACCTCGTCACTGGCACGGAGAGCTCTCAACACGCTACAGGACAGATGAGACACCCCTGGCCACTACCCATCCCGGGCTTGCAGGGAGCTTCCCAAAGCCACAGGCAAAGGGAACGCCACAAAACTGTGCCCTGGGGGGCGGAGGGCTGGTCCCGAAACGGACATCCTGGCACCAGCCATGGCCATGTCACAGCCAGCAGGCTACGCCTGGTGGTCCAGGTCAGAAAGGGGTTGGACACACGGCTGGCTGCGGAACGGTAGAAAAGGGGCTGCACCAGACGAGACTGGCAGACGACGAGACGGGCTAGCAAAGACTTACAGGCTCTGAAAAAGCCACCCTATCTGTAGCCCATCCTCATCCTATAGACAGCCAGAAGGTGCCCACCCCTGTGGGCAAGGACAGAGCCACACCACCCACCCTGTCTCGACCCCATCCAGGTCCCGCAGGCCGATCAAAGGTGCTCGCAGCCATGGACAAAGGGAGCTCCATAAGACCCACCGTATCCGGACCCCATCCTCGTCCTACGGACAGCCAGGAGGTGCCCACCCTTGTGGGCAAAGGGAGAGCCGCACCACCCACCTTACCTCGACCCCGTCCAGTTCCCGCAGGCAGATCAAAGGTGCTCACAGCCATGGACAAAGGGAGCTCCGCAAGACCCACCGTATCCAGACCCCATCCTCGTGCTCTGGACAGCCAGAAGGTGCCCACCCCTGTGGGCAAGGACAGAGCCACACCACCCACCCTGTCTCGACCCCGTCCAGGTCCCGCAGGCCGATCAAAGGTGCTCGCAGCCATGGACAAAGGGAGCTCCGCAAGACCCACCGTATCTGGACCCCATCCTCGTCCTGCAGACAGCCAGGAGGTGGGCACACTCGTGAGAAAAAGGGAGAGCCGCACCACCCACCCCATCTCTGTAACACGTCACGGTCCCACAAGCAACTGGAGGGAACACGCAGCCACGGACATTCTCAGCTTTGGATCCTTTCACAGCAAGACAGGCGCAATTCCCACACTCCACGCAGAGACACCCTCAGCATTGCCAGCCACTCGTGGACGCACGCTTCCACATTGGGCCACGTCTTCAGTGCCAAAGGCGTGAAAGAGCACCTCCCGAAAACTCAACAAGCGTCTTTCTTCCAGAAGAGCCCTCAGACCCACAACTCTCAGCAGCAAGTACCACCCAAAGCTTCCAAACAGGGCCGTGGCTACCACCTGCTGCTTCTAGTTCTCTTTTAACCTGTGCCGAGCTGCTGCTCTGTACACTCATCCTACAGCCTCCTCCTTTCCTTCCCCAGCACTACCAATTCTTCTCTTCTAGTGTATTGCATCGTTTATTGAACTGCGCCTTCTCACTGGACTGCTGGAAAAGCGGGATCACACGGATGCAGCACCAGCCCACCCTGCTGATGTCACGGCCACCACATCGCAGCCAGCAGACTGCTCCTGCTGCTCCACGTCACAAAGGCATTGCTGACACCCCTAGCCCCAGAAGAGGATAAAAAGGGCTGCGCCAAGCCAGACGGCCAGACGAGGCGGCAGGTGAGCGAGAGGAGCAGGCACCCAGGGGAAGGCAAGGAGGCTGGGGCTCCCCACAGCAATGGAGGGGGACTTCTCTTTGGCTGCTTCTCCTGACAAGGACAGCCAGACTCCTGCAAAGGGACGCAACAAGGCCACGGCTCCTGTCCTCGCCCACCTCGTCACTGGCACGGAGAGCTCTCAACACGCTACAGGACAGATGAGACACCCCTGGCCACTACCCATCCCGGGCTTGCAGGGAGCTTCCCAAAGCCACAGGCAAAGGGAACGCCACAAAACTGTGCCCTGGGGGGCGGAGGGCTGGTCCCGAAACGGACATCCTGGCACCAGCCATGGCCATGTCACAGCCAGCAGGCTACGCCTGGTGGTCCAGGTCAGAAAGGGGTTGGACACACGGCTGGCTGCGGAACGGTAGAAAAGGGGCTGCACCAGACGAGACTGGCAGACGACGAGACGGGCTAGCAAAGACTTACAGGCTCTGAAAAAGCCACCCTATCTCTAGCCCATCCTCATCCTATAGACAGCCAGAAGGTGCCCACCCCTGTGGGCAAGGACAGAGCCACACCACCCACCCTGTCTCGACCCCATCCAGGTCCCGCAGGCCGATCAAAGGTGCTCGCAGCCATGGACAAAGGGAGCTCCATAAGACCCACCGTATCCGGACCCCATCCTCGTCCTACGGACAGCCAGGAGGTGCCCACCCTTGTGGGCAAAGGGAGAGCCGCAGCACCCACCTTACCTCGACCCCGTCCAGTTCCCGCAGGCCGATCAAAGGTGCTCGCATCCATGGACAAAGGGAGCTCCGCAAGACCCACCGTATCCGGACCCCATCCTCGTCCTGCAGACAGCCAGGAGGTGGGCACACTCGTGAGAAAAAGGGAGAGCCGCACCACCCACCCCATCTCTGTAACATGTCACGGTCCCACAAGCAACTGGAGGGAACACGCAGCCACGGACATTCTCAGCTTTGGATCCTTTCACAGCAAGACAGGCGCAATTCCCACACTCCACGCAGAGACACCCTCAGCATTGCCAGCCACTCGTGGACGCACGCTTCCACACTGGGCCACGTCTTCAGTGCCAAAGGCGTGAAAGAGCACCTCCCGAAAACTCAACAAGCGTCTTTCTTCCAGAAGAGCCCTCAGACCCACAACTCTCAGCAGCAAGTACCACCCAAAGCTTCCAAACAGGGCCGTGGCTACCACCTGCTGCTTCTAGTTCTCTTTTAACCTGTGCCGAGCTGCTGCTCTGTACACTCATCCTACAGCCTCCTCCTTTCCTTCCCCAGCACTACCAATTCTTCTCTTCTAGTGTATTGCATCGTTTATTGAACTGCGCCTTCTCACTGGACTGCTGGAAAAGCGGGATCACACGGATGCAGCACCAGCCCACCCTGCTGAGGTCACGGCCACCACATCGCAGCCAGCAGACTGTTCCTGCTGCTCCACGTCACAAAGGCATTGCTGACACCCCTAGCCCCAGAAGAGGATAAAAAGGGCTGCGCCAAGCCAGACGGCCAGACGAGGCGGCAGGTGAGCGAGATCCGAGAGGAGCAGGCACCCAGGGGAAGGCAAGGAGGCTGGGGCTCCCCACAGCAATGGAGGGGGACTTCTCTTTGGCTGCTTCTCCTGACAATGACAGCCAGACTCCTGCAAAGGGACGCAACAAGGCCACGGCTCCTGTCCTCGCCCACCTCGTCACTGGCACGGAGAGCTCTCAACACGCTACAGGACAGATGAGACACCCCTGGCCACTACCCATCCCGGGCTTGCAGGGAGCTTCCCAACGCCACAGGCAAAGGGAACACCACAAAACTGTGCCCTGGGGGAGGGAGGGCTGGTCCCGAAAGGGACATCCTGGCACCAGCCATGGCCATGTCACAGCCAGCAGGCTACGCCTGGTGGTCCAGGTCAGAAAGGGGTTGGACACACGGTTGGCTGCGGGACCGTAGAAAAGGGGCTGCACCAGACGAGACTGGCAGACGACGAGACGGGCTAGCAAAGACTTACAGGCTCTGAAAAAGCCACCCTATCTGTAGCCCATCCTCATCCTATAGACAGCCAGAAGGTGCCCACCCCTGTGGGCAAGGACAGAGCCACACCACCCACCCTGTCTCGACCCCATCCAGGTCCCGCAGGCCGATCAAAGGTGCTCGCAGCCATGGACAAAGGGAGCTCCGCAAGACCCACCGTATCCGGACCCCATCCTCGTCCTGCAGACAGCCAGGAGGTGGGCACACTCGTGAGAAAAAGGGAGAGCCGCACCACCCACCCCATCTCTGTAACATGTCACGGTCCCACAAGCAACTGGAGGGAACACGCAGCCACGGACATTCTCAGCTTTGGATCCTTTCACAGCAAGACAGGCGCAATTCCCACACTCCACGCAGAGACACCCTCAGCATTGCCAGCCACTCGTGGACGCACGCTTCCACACTGGGCCACATCTTCAGTGCCAAAGGCGTGAAAGAGCACCTCCCGAAAACTCAACAAGCGTCTTTCTTCCAGAAGAGCCCTCAGACCCACAACTCTCAGCAGCAAGTACCACCCAAAGCTTCCAAACAGGGCCGTGGCTACCACCTGCTGCTTTTAGTTCTCTTTTAACCTGTGCCCAGCTGCTGCTCTGTACACTCATCCTACAGCCTCCTCCTTTCCTTCCCCAGCACTACCAATTCTTCTCTTCTAGTGTATTGCATCGTTTATTGAACTGCGCCTTCTCACTGGACTGCTGGAAAAGCGGGATCACACGGATGCAGCACCAGGCCACCCTGCTGATGTCACGGCCACCACATCGCAGCCAGCAGACTGCTCCTGCTGCTCCACGTCACAAAGGCATTGCTGACACCCCTAGCCCCAGAAGAGGATAAAAAGGGCTGCGCCAAGCCAGACGGCCAGACGAGGCAGCAGGTGAGCGAGATCCGAGAGGAGCAGGCACCCAGGGGAAGGCAAGGAGGCTGGGGCTCCCCACAGCAATGGAGGGGGACTTCTCTTTGGCTGCTTCTCCTGACAAGGACAGCCAGACTCCTGCAAAGGGACGCAACAAGGCCACGGCTCCTGTCCTCGCCCACCTCGTCACTGGCACGGAGAGCTCTCAACACGCTACAGGACAGATGAGACACCCCTGGCCACTACCCATCCCGGGCTTGCAGGGAGCTTCCCAAAGCCACAGGCAAAGGGAACGCCACAAAACTGTGCCCTGGGGGGCGGAGGGCTGGTCCCGAAACGGACATCCTGGCACCAGCCATGGCCATGTCACAGCCAGCAGGCTACGCCTGGTGGTCCAGGTCAGAAAGGGGTTGGACACACGGCTGGCTGCGGGACCGTAGAAAAGGGGCTGCACCAGACGAGACTGGCAGACGACGAGACGGGCTAGCAAAGACTTACAGGCTCTGAAAAAGCCACCCTATCTCTAGCCCATCCTCATCCTATAGACAGCCAGAAGGTGCCCACCCCTGTGGGCAAGGACAGAGCCACACCACCCACCCTGTCTCGACCCCATCCAGGTCCCGCAGGCCGATCAAAGGTGCTCGCAGCCATGGACAAAGGGAGCTCCATAAGACCCACCGTATCCGGACCCCATCCTCGTCCTACGGACAGCCAGGAGGTGCCCACCCTTGTGGGCAAAGGGAGAGCCGCACCACCCACCTTACCTCGACCCCGTCCAGTTCCCACAGGCAGATCAAAGGTGCTCACAGCCATGGACAAAGGGAGCTCCGCAAGACCCACCGTATCCAGACCACATCCTCGTGCTCTGGACAGCCAGAAGGTGCCCACCCCTGTGGGCAAGGACAGAGCCACACCACCCACCCTGTCTCGACCCCGTCCAGGTCCCGCAGGCCGATCAAAGGTGCTCGCAGCCATGGACAAAGGGAGCTCCGCAAGACCCACCGTATCCGGACCCCATCCTCGTCCTGCAGACAGCCAGGAGGTGCCCACCCTTGTGGGCAAAGGGAGAGCTGCACCACCCACCTTACCTAGACCCCGTCCAGTTCCCGCAGGCAGATCAAAGGTGCTCGCAGCCATGGACAAAGGGAGCTCCGCAAGACCCACCGTATCCAGACCCCATCCTCGTGCTCTGGACAGCCAGAAGGTGCCCACCCCTGTGGGCAAGGACAGAGCCACACCACCCACCCTGTCTCGACCCCGTCCAGGTCCCGCAGGCCGATCAAAGGTGCTCGCAGCCATGGACAAAGGGAGCTCCGCAAGACCCACCGTATCCGGACCCCATCCTCGTCCTGCAGACAGCCAGGAGGTGGGCACACTCGTGAGAAAAAGGGAGAGCCGCACCACCCACCCCATCTCTGTAACACGTCACGGTCCCACAAGCAACTGGAGGGAACACGCAGCCACGGACATTCTCAGCTTTGGATCCTTTCACAGCAAGACAGGCGCAATTCCCACACTCCACGCAGAGACACCCTCAGCATTGCCAGCCACTCGTGGACGCACGCTTCCACACTGGGCCACGTCTTCAGTGCCAAAGGCGTGAAAGAGCACCTCCCGAAAACTCAACAAGCGTCTTTCTTCCAGAAGAGCCCTCAGACCCACAACTCTCAGCAGCAAGTACCACCCAAAGCTTCCAAACAGGGCCGTGGCTACCACCTGCTGCTTCTAGTTCTCTTTTAACCTGTGCCGAGCTGCTGCTCTGTACACTCATCCTACAGCCTCCTCCTTTCCTTCCCCAGCACTACCAATTCTTCTCTTCTAGTGTATTGCATCGTTTATTGAACTGCGCCTTCTCACTGGACTGCTGGAAAAGCGGGATCACACGGATGCAGCACCAGCACACCCTGCTGATGTCACGGCCACCACATCGCAGCCAGCAGACTGCTCCTGCTGCTCCACGTCACGAAGGCATTGCTGACACCCCTAGCCCCAGAAGAGGATAAAAAGGGCTGCGCCAAGCCAGACGGCCAGACGAGGCGGCAGGTGAGCGAGATCCGAGAGGAGCAGGCACCCAGGGGAAGGCAAGGAGGCTGGGGCTCCCCACAGCAATGGAGGGGGACTTCTCTTTGGCTGCTTCTCCTGACAATGACAGCCAGACTCCTGCAAAGGGACGCAACAAGGCCACGGCTCCTGTCCTCGCCCACTTCGTCACTGGCACGGAGAGCTCTCAACACGCTACAGGACAGATGAGACACCCCTGGCCACTACCCATCCCGGGCTTGCAGGGAGCTTCCCAAAGCCACAGGCAAAGGGAACGCCACAAAACTGTGCCCTGGGGGGCGGAGGGCTGGTCCCGAAACGGACATCCTGGCACCAGCCATGGCCATGTCACAGCCAGCAGGCTACGCCTGGTGGTCCAGGTCAGAAAGGGGTTGGACACACGGCTGGCTGCGGAACGGTAGAAAAGGGGCTGCACCAGACGAGACTGGCAGACGACGAGACGGGCTAGCAAAGACTTACAGGCTCTGAAAAAGCCACCCTATCTCTAGCCCATCCTCATCCTATAGACAGCCAGAAGGTGCCCACCCCTGTGGGCAAGGACAGAGCCACACCACCCACCCTGTCTCGACCCCATCCAGGTCCCGCAGGCCGATCAAAGGTGCTCGCAGCCATGGACAAAGGGAGCTCCATAAGACCCACCGTATCCGGACCCCATCCTCGTCCTACGGACAGCCAGGAGGTGCCCACCCTTGTGGGCAAAGGGAGAGCCGCACCACCCACCTTACCTCGACCCCGTCCAGTTCCCGCAGGCAGATCAAAGGTGCTCACAGCCATGGACAAAGGGAGCTCCGCAAGACCCACCGTATCCAGACCCCATCCTCGTGCTCTGGACAGCCAGAAGGTGCCCACCCCTGTGGGCAAGGACAGAGCCACACCACCCACCCTGTCTCGACCCCGTCCAGGTCCCGCAGGCCGATCAAAGGTGCTCGCAGCCATGGACAAAGGGAGCTCCGCAAGACCCACCGTATCCGGACCCCATCCTCGTCCTGCAGACAGCCAGGAGGTGGGCACACTCGTGAGAAAAAGGGAGAGCCGCACCACCCACCCCATCTCTGTAACACGTCACGGTCCCACAAGCAACTGGAGGGAACACGCAGCCACGGACATTCTCAGCTTTGGATCCTTTCACAGCAAGACAGGCGCAATTCCCACACTCCACGCAGAGACACCCTCAGCATTGCCAGCCACTCGTGGACGCACGCTTCCACACTGGGCCACGTCTTCAGTGCCAAAGGCGTGAAAGAGCACCTCCCGAAAACTCAACAAGCGTCTTTCTTCCAGAAGAGCCCTCAGACCCACAACTCTCAGCAGCAAGTACCACCCAAAGCTTCCAAACAGGGCCGTGGCTACCACCTGCTGCTTCTAGTTCTCTTTTAACCTGTGCCGAGCTGCTGCTCTGTACACTCATCCTACAGCCTCCTCCTTTCCTTCCCCAGCACTACCAATTCTTCTCTTCTAGTGTATTGCATCGTTTATTGAACTGCGCCTTCTCACTGGACTGCTGGAAAAGCGGGATCACACGGATGCAGCACCAGCACACCCTGCTGATGTCACGGCCACCACATCGCAGCCAGCAGACTGCTCCTGCTGCTCCACGTCACGAAGGCATTGCTGACACCCCTAGCCCCAGAAGAGGATAAAAAGGGCTGCGCCAAGCCAGACGGCCAGACGAGGCGGCAGGTGAGCGAGATCCGAGAGGAGCAGGCACCCAGGGGAAGGCAAGGAGGCTGGGGCTCCCCACAGCAATGGAGGGGGACTTCTCTTTGGCTGCTTCTCCTGACAAGGACAGCCAGACTCCTGCAAAGGGACGCAACAAGGCCACGGCTCCTGTCCTCGCCCACCTCGTCACTGGCACGGAGAGCTCTCAACACGCTACAGGACAGATGAGACACCCCTGGCCACTACCCATCCCGGGCTTGCAGGGAGCTTCCCAAAGCCACAGGCAAAGGGAACGCCACAAAACTGTGCCCTGGGGGGCGGAGGGCTGGTCCCGAAAGGGACATCCTGGCACCAGCCATGGCCATGTCACAGCCAGCAGGCTACGCCTGGTGGTCCAGGTCAGAAAGGGGTTGGACACACGGCTGGCTGCGGGACCGTAGAAAAGGGGCTGCACCAGACGAGACTGGCAGACGACGAGACGGGCTAGCAAAGACTTACAGGCTCTGAAAAAGCCACCCTATCTGTAGCCCATCCTCATCCTATAGACAGCCAGAAGGTGCCCACCCCTGTGGGCAAGGACAGAGCCACACCACCCACCCTGTCTAGACCCCATCCAGGTCCCGCAGGCCGATCAAAGGTGCTCGCAGCCATGGACAAAGGGAGCTCCATAAGACCCACCGTATCCGGACCCCATCCTCGTCCTACGGACAGCCAGGAGGTGCCCACCCTTGTGGGCAAAGGGAGAGCCACACCACCCACCCTGTCTCGACCCCGTCCAGGTCCCGCAGGCCGATCAAAGGTGCTCGCAGCCATGGACAAAGGGAGCTCCGCAAGACCCACCGTATCCGGACCCCATCCTCGTCCTGCAGACAGCCAGGAGGTGGGCACACTCGTGAGAAAAAGGGAGAGCCGCACCACCCACCCCATCTCTGTAACACGTCACGGTCCCACAAGCAACTGGAGGGAACACGCAGCCACGGACATTCTCAGCTTTGGATCCTTTCACAGCAAGACAGGCGCAATTCCCACACTCCACGCAGAGACACCCTCAGCATTGCCAGCCACTCGTGGACGCACGCTTCCACACTGGGCCACGTCTTCAGTGCCAAAGGCGTGAAAGAGCACCTCCCGAAAACTCAACAAGCGTCTTTCTTCCAGAAGAGCCCTCAGACCCACAACTCTCAGCAGCAAGTACCACCCAAAGCTTCCAAACAGGGCCGTGGCTACCACCTGCTGCTTCTAGTTCTCTTTTAACCTGTGCCGAGCTGCTGCTCTGTACACTCATCCTACAGCCTCCTCCTTTCCTTCCCCAGCACTACCAATTCTTCTCTTCTAGTGTATTGCATCGTTTATTGAACTGCGCCTTCTCACTGGACTGCTGGAAAAGCGGGATCACACGGATGCAGCACCAGCACACCCTGCTGATGTCACGGCCACCACATCGCAGCCAGCAGACTGCTCCTGCTGCTCCACGTCACGAAGGCATTGCTGACACCCCTAGCCCCAGAAGAGGATAAAAAGGGCTGCGCCAAGCCAGACGGCCAGACGAGGCGGCAGGTGAGCGAGATCCGAGAGGAGCAGGCACCCAGGGGAAGGCAAGGAGGCTGGGGCTCCCCACAGCAATGGAGGGGGACTTCTCTTTGGCTGCTTCTCCTGACAAGGACAGCCAGACTCCTGCAAAGGGACGCAACAAGGCCACGGCTCCTGTCCTCGCCCACCTCGTCACTGGCACGGAGAGCTCTCAACACGCTACAGGACAGATGAGACACCCCTGGCCACTACCCATCCCGGGCTTGCAGGGAGCTTCCCAAAGCCACAGGCAAAGGGAACGCCACAAAACTGTGCCCTGGGGGGCGGAGGGCTGGTCCCGAAACGGACATCCTGGCACCAGCCATGGCCATGTCACAGCCAGCAGGCTACGCCTGGTGGTCCAGGTCAGAAAGGGGTTGGACACACGGCTGGCTGCGGGACCGTAGAAAAGGGGCTGCACCAGACGAGACTGGCAGACGACGAGACGGGCTAGCAAAGACTTACAGGCTCTGAAAAAGCCACCCTATCTGTAGCCCATCCTCATCCTATAGACAGCCAGAAGGTGCCCACCCCTGTGGGCAAGGACAGAGCCACACCACCCACCCTGTCTAGACCCCATCCAGGTCCCGCAGGCCGATCAAAGGTGCTCGCAGCCATGGACAAAGGGAGCTCCATAAGACCCACCGTATCCGGACCCCATCCTCGTCCTACGGACAGCCAGGAGGTGCCCACCCTTGTGGGCAAAGGGAGAGCCACACCACCCACCCTGTCTCGACCCCGTCCAGGTCCCGCAGGCCGATCAAAGGTGCTCGCAGCCATGGACAAAGGGAGCTCCGCAAGACCCACCGTATCCGGACCCCATCCTCGTCCTGCAGACAGCCAGGAGGTGGGCACACTCGTGAGAAAAAGGGAGAGCCGCACCACCCACCCCATCTCTGTAACACGTCACGGTCCCACAAGCAACTGGAGGGAACACGCAGCCACGGACATTCTCAGCTTTGGATCCTTTCACAGCAAGACAGGCGCAATTCCCACACTCCACGCAGAGACACCCTCAGCATTGCCAGCCACTCGTGGACGCACGCTTCCACACTGGGCCACGTCTTCAGTGCCAAAGGCGTGAAAGAGCACCTCCCGAAAACTCAACAAGCGTCTTTCTTCCAGAAGAGCCCTCAGACCCACAACTCTCAGCAGCAAGTACCACCCAAAGCTTCCAAACAGGGCCGTGGCTACCACCTGCTGCTTCTAGTTCTCTTTTAACCTGTGCCGAGCTGCTGCTCTGTACACTCATCCTACAGCCTCCTCCTTTCCTTCCCCAGCACTACCAATTCTTCTCTTCTAGTGTATTGCATCGTTTATTGAACTGCGCCTTCTCACTGGACTGCTGGAAAAGCGGGATCACACGGATGCAGCACCAGCCCACCCTGCTGATGTCACGGCCACCACATCGCAGCCAGCAGACTGCTCCTGCTGCTCCACGTCACAAAGGCATTGCTGACACCCCTAGCCCCAGAAGAGGATAAAAAGGGCTGCGCCAAGCCAGACGGCCAGACGAGGCGGCAGGTGAGCGAGATCCGAGAGGAGCAGGCACCCAGGGGAAGGCAAGGAGGCTGGGGCTCCCCACAGCAATGGAGGGGGACTTCTCTTTGGCTGCTTCTCCTGACAAGGACAGCCAGACTCCTGCAAAGGGACGCAACAAGGCCACGGCTCCTGTCCTCGCCCACTTCGTCACTGGCACGGAGAGCTCTCAACACGCTACAGGACAGATGAGACACCCCTGGCCACTACCCATCCCGGGCTTGCAGGGAGCTTCCCAAAGCCACAGGCAAAGGGAACGCCACAAAACTGTGCCCTGGGGGGCGGAGGGCTGGTCCCGAAACGGACATCCTGGCACCAGCCATGGCCATGTCACAGCCAGCAGGCTACGCCTGGTGGTCCAGGTCAGAAAGGGGTTGGACACACGGCTGGCTGCGGAACGGTAGAAAAGGGGCTGCACCAGACGAGACTGGCAGACGACGAGACGGGCTAGCAAAGACTTACAGGCTCTGAAAAAGCCACCCTATCTGTAGCCCATCCTCATCCTATAGACAGCCAGAAGGTGCCCACCCCTGTGGGCAAGGACAGTGCCACACCACCCACCCTGTCTCGACCCCATCCAGGTCCCGCAGGCCGATCAAAGGTGCTCGCAGCCATGGACAAAGGGAGCTCCATAAGACCCACCGTATCCGGACCCCATCCTCGTCCTACGGACAGCCAGGAGGTGCCCACCCTTGTGGGCAAAGGGAGAGCCGCACCACCCACCTTACCTCGACCCCGTCCAGTTCCCGCAGGCAGATCAAAGGTGCTCACAGCCATGGACAAAGGGAGCTCCGCAAGACCCACCGTATCCAGACCCCATCCTCGTGCTCTGGACAGCCAGAAGGTGCCCACCCCTGTGGGCAAGGACAGAGCCACACCACCCACCCTGTCTCGACCCCGTCCAGGTCCCGCAGGCCGATCAAAGGTGCTCGCAGCCATGGACAAAGGGAGCTCCGCAAGACCCACCGTATCCGGACCCCATCCTCGTCCTGCAGACAGCCAGGAGGTGGGCACACTCGTGAGAAAAAGGGAGAGCCGCACCACCCACCCCATCTCTGTAACACGTCACGGTCCCACAAGCAACTGGAGGGAACACGCAGCCACGGACATTCTCAGCTTTGGATCCTTTCACAGCAAGACAGGCGCAATTCCCACACTCCACGCAGAGACACCCTCAGCATTGCCAGCCACTCGTGGACGCACGCTTCCACATTGGGCCACGTCTTCAGTGCCAAAGGCGTGAAAGAGCACCTCCCGAAAACTCAACAAGCGTCTTTCTTCCAGAAGAGCCCTCAGACCCACAACTCTCAGCAGCAAGTACCACCCAAAGCTTCCAAACAGGGCCGTGGCTACCACCTGCTGCTTCTAGTTCTCTTTTAACCTGTGCCGAGCTGCTGCTCTGTACACTCATCCTACAGCCTCCTCCTTTCCTTCCCCAGCACTACCAATTCTTCTCTTCTAGTGTATTGCATCGTTTATTGAACTGCGCCTTCTCACTGGACTGCTGGAAAAGCGGGATCACACGGATGCAGCACCAGCCCACCCTGCTGATGTCACGGCCACCACATCGCAGCCAGCAGACTGCTCCTGCTGCTCCACGTCACAAAGGCATTGCTGACACCCCTAGCCCCAGAAGAGGATAAAAAGGGCTGCGCCAAGCCAGACGGCCAGACGAGGCGGCAGGTGAGCGAGATCCGAGAGGAGCAGGCACCCAGGGGAAGGCAAGGAGGCTGGGGCTCCCCACAGCAATGGAGGGGGACTTCTCTTTGGCTGCTTCTCCTGACAAGGACAGCCAGACTCCTGCAAAGGGACGCAACAAGGCCACGGCTCCTGTCCTCGCCCACCTCGTCACTGGCACGGAGAGCTCTCAACACGCTACAGGACAGATGAGACACCCCTGGCCACTACCCATCCCGGGCTTGCAGGGAGCTTCCCAAAGCCACAGGCAAAGGGAACGCCACAAAACTGTGCCCTGGGGGGCGGAGGGCTGGTCCCGAAACGGACATCCTGGCACCAGCCATGGCCATGTCACAGCCAGCAGGCTACGCCTGGTGGTCCAGGTCAGAAAGGGGTTGGACACACGGCTGGCTGCGGGACCGTAGAAAAGGGGCTGCACCAGACGAGACTGGCAGACGACGAGACGGGCTAGCAAAGACTTACAGGCTCTGAAAAAGCCACCCTATCTGTAGCCCATCCTCATCCTATAGACAGCCAGAAGGTGCCCACCCCTGTGGGCAAGGACAGAGCCACACCACCCACCCTGTCTCGACCCCATCCAGGTCCCGCAGGCCGATCAAAGGTGCTCGCAGCCATGGACAAAGGGAGCTCCATAAGACCCACCGTATCCGGACCCCATCCTCGTCCTACGGACAGCCAGGAGGTGCCCACCCTTGTGGGCAAAGGGAGAGCCGCACCACCCACCTTACCTCGACCCCGTCCAGTTCCCGCAGGCAGATCAAAGGTGCTCACAGCCATGGACAAAGGGAGCTCCATAAGACCCACCGTATCCAGACCCCATCCTCGTCCTACGGACAGCCAGAAGGTGCCCACCCCTGTGGGCAAGGACAGAGCCACACCACCCACCCTGTCTCGACCCCGTCCAGGTCCCGCAGGCCGATCAAAGGTGCTCGCAGCCATGGACAAAGGGAGCTCCGCAAGACCCACCGTATCCGGACCCCATCCTCGTCCTGCAGACAGCCAGGAGGTGCCCACCCTTGTGGGCAAAGGGAGAGCTGCACCACCCACCTTACCTCGACCCCGTCCAGTTCCCGCAGGCAGATCAAAGGTGCTCGCAGCCATGGACAAAGGGAGCTCCGCAAGACCCACCGTATCCAGACCCCATCCTCGTGCTCTGGACAGCCAGAAGGTGCCCACCCCTGTGGGCAAGGACAGAGCCACACCACCCACCCTGTCTCGACCCCGTCCAGGTCCCGCAGGCCGATCAAAGGTGCTCGCAGCCATGGACAAAGGGAGCTCCATAAGACCCACCGTATCCGGACCCCATCCTCGTCCTACGGACAGCCAGGAGGTGCCCACCCTTGTGGGCAAAGGGAGAGCCGCACCACCCACCTTACCTCGACCCCGTCCAGTTCCCGCAGGCAGATCAAAGGTGCTCACAGCCATGGACAAAGGGAGCTCCGCAAGACCCACCGTATCCAGACCCCATCCTCGTGCTCTGGACAGCCAGAAGGTGCCCACCCCTGTGGGCAAGGACAGAGCCACACCACCCACCCTGTCTCGACCCCGTCCAGGTCCCGCAGGCCGATCAAAGGTGCTCGCAGCCATGGACAAAGGGAGCTCCGCAAGACCCACCGTATCCGGACCCCATCCTCGTCCTGCAGACAGCCAGGAGGTGGGCACACTCGTGAGAAAAAGGGAGAGCCGCACCACCCACCCCATCTCTGTAACACGTCACGGTCCCACAAGCAACTGGAGGGAACACGCAGCCACGGACATTCTCAGCTTTGGATCCTTTCACAGCAAGACAGGCGCAATTCCCACACTCCACGCAGAGACACCCTCAGCATTGCCAGCCACTCGTGGACGCACGCTTCCACACTGGGCCACGTCTTCAGTGCCAAAGGCGTGAAAGAGCACCTCCTGAAAACTCAACAAGCGTCTTTCTTCCAGAAGAGCCCTCAGACCCACAACTCTCAGCAGCAAGTACCACCCAAAGCTTCCAAACAGGGCCGTGGCTACCACCTGCTGCTTTTAGTTCTCTTTTAACCTGTGCCCAGCTGCTGCTCTGTACACTCATCCTACAGCCTCCTCCTTTCCTTCCCCAGCACTACCAATTCTTCTCTTCTAGTGTATTGCATCGTTTATTGAACTGCGCCTTCTCACTGGACTGCTGGAAAAGCGGGATCACACGGATGCAGCACCAGCCCACCCTGCTGATGTCACGGCCACCACATCGCAGCCAGCAGACTGCTCCTGCTGCTCCACGTCACAAAGGCATTGCTGACACCCCTAGCCCCAGAAGAGGATAAAAAGGGCTGCGCCAAGCCAGACGGCCAGACGAGGCGGCAGGTGAGCGAGATCCGAGAGGAGCAGGCACCCAGGGGAAGGCAAGGAGGCTGGGGCTCCCCACAGCAATGGAGGGGGACTTCTCTTTGGCTGCTTCTCCTGACAAGGACAGCCAGACTCCTGCAAAGGGACGCAACAAGGCCACGGCTCCTGTCCTCGCCCACTTCGTCACTGGCACGGAGAGCTCTCAACACGCTACAGGACAGATGAGACACCCCTGGCCACTACCCATCCCGGGCTTGCAGGGAGCTTCCCAAAGCCACAGGCAAAGGGAACGCCACAAAACTGTGCCCTGGGGGGCGGAGGGCTGGTCCCGAAACGGACATCCTGGCACCAGCCATGGCCATGTCACAGCCAGCAGGCTACGCCTGGTGGTCCAGGTCAGAAAGGGGTTGGACACACGGCTGGCTGCGGAACGGTAGAAAAGGGGCTGCACCAGACGAGACTGGCAGACGACGAGACGGGCTAGCAAAGACTTACAGGCTCTGAAAAAGCCACCCTATCTGTAGCCCATCCTCATCCTATAGACAGCCAGAAGGTGCCCACCCCTGTGGGCAAGGACAGTGCCACACCACCCACCCTGTCTCGACCCCATCCAGGTCCCGCAGGCCGATCAAAGGTGCTCGCAGCCATGGACAAAGGGAGCTCCATAAGACCCACCGTATCCGGACCCCATCCTCGTCCTACGGACAGCCAGGAGGTGCCCACCCTTGTGGGCAAAGGGAGAGCCGCACCACCCACCTTACCTCGACCCCGTCCAGTTCCCGCAGGCAGATCAAAGGTGCTCACAGCCATGGACAAAGGGAGCTCCGCAAGACCCACCGTATCCAGACCCCATCCTCGTGCTCTGGACAGCCAGAAGGTGCCCACCCCTGTGGGCAAGGACAGAGCCACACCACCCACCCTGTCTCGACCCCGTCCAGGTCCCGCAGGCCGATCAAAGGTGCTCGCAGCCATGGACAAAGGGAGCTCCGCAAGACCCACCGTATCCGGACCCCATCCTCGTCCTGCAGACAGCCAGGAGGTGGGCACACTCGTGAGAAAAAGGGAGAGCCGCACCACCCACCCCATCTCTGTAACACGTCACGGTCCCACAAGCAACTGGAGGGAACACGCAGCCACGGACATTCTCAGCTTTGGATCCTTTCACAGCAAGACAGGCGCAATTCCCACACTCCACGCAGAGACACCCTCAGCATTGCCAGCCACTCGTGGACGCACGCTTCCACATTGGGCCACGTCTTCAGTGCCAAAGGCGTGAAAGAGCACCTCCCGAAAACTCAACAAGCGTCTTTCTTCCAGAAGAGCCCTCAGACCCACAACTCTCAGCAGCAAGTACCACCCAAAGCTTCCAAACAGGGCCGTGGCTACCACCTGCTGCTTCTAGTTCTCTTTTAACCTGTGCCGAGCTGCTGCTCTGTACACTCATCCTACAGCCTCCTCCTTTCCTTCCCCAGCACTACCAATTCTTCTCTTCTAGTGTATTGCATCGTTTATTGAACTGCGCCTTCTCACTGGACTGCTGGAAAAGCGGGATCACACGGATGCAGCACCAGCCCACCCTGCTGATGTCACGGCCACCACATCGCAGCCAGCAGACTGCTCCTGCTGCTCCACGTCACAAAGGCATTGCTGACACCCCTAGCCCCAGAAGAGGATAAAAAGGGCTGCGCCAAGCCAGACGGCCAGATGAGGCGGCAGGTGAGCGAGATCCGAGAGGAGCAGGCACCCAGGGGAAGGCAAGGAGGCTGGGGCTCCCCACAGCAATGGAGGGGGACTTCTCTTTGGCTGCTTCTCCTGACAAGGACAGCCAGACTCCTGCAAAGGGACGCAACAAGGCCACGGCTCCTGTCCTCGCCCACCTCGTCACTGGCACGGAGAGCTCTCAACACGCTACAGGACAGATGAGACACCCCTGGCCACTACCCATCCCGGGCTTGCAGGGAGCTTCCCAAAGCCACAGGCAAAGGGAACGCCACAAAACTGTGCCCTGGGGGGCGGAGGGCTGGTCCCGAAACGGACATCCTGGCACCAGCCATGGCCATGTCACAGCCAGCAGGCTACGCCTGGTGGTCCAGGTCAGAAAGGGGTTGGACACACGGCTGGCTGCGGGACCGTAGAAAAGGGGCTGCACCAGACGAGACTGGCAGACGACGAGACGGGCTAGCAAAGACTTACAGGCTCTGAAAAAGCCACCCTATCTGTAGCCCATCCTCATCCTATAGACAGCCAGAAGGTGCCCACCCCTGTGGGCAAGGACAGAGCCACACCACCCACCCTGTCTCGACCCCATCCAGGTCCCGCAGGCCGATCAAAGGTGCTCGCAGCCATGGACAAAGGGAGCTCCATAAGACCCACCGTATCCGGACCCCATCCTCGTCCTACGGACAGCCAGGAGGTGCCCACCCTTGTGGGCAAAGGGAGAGCCGCACCACCCACCTTACCTCGACCCCGTCCAGTTCCCGCAGGCAGATCAAAGGTGCTCACAGCCATGGACAAAGGGAGCTCCACAAGACCCACCGTATCCAGACCCCATCCTCGTCCTACGGACAGCCAGAAGGTGCCCACCCCTGTGGGCAAGGACAGAGCCACACCACCCACCCTGTCTCGACCCCGTCCAGGTCCCGCAGGCCGATCAAAGGTGCTCGCAGCCATGGACAAAGGGAGCTCCGCAAGACCCACCGTATCCGGACCCCATCCTCGTCCTGCAGACAGCCAGGAGGTGGGCACACTCGTGAGAAAAAGGGAGAGCCGCACCACCCACCCCATCTCTGTAACACGTCACGGTCCCACAAGCAACTGGAGGGAACACGCAGCCACGGACATTCTCAGCTTTGGATCCTTTCACAGCAAGACAGGCGCAATTCCCACACTCCACGCAGAGACACCCTCAGCATTGCCAGCCACTCGTGGACGCACGCTTCCACACTGGGCCACGTCTTCAGTGCCAAAGGCGTGAAAGAGCACCTCCTGAAAACTCAACAAGCGTCTTTCTTCCAGAAGAGCCCTCAGACCCACAACTCTCAGCAGCAAGTACCACCCAAAGCTTCCAAACAGGGCCGTGGCTACCACCTGCTGCTTTTAGTTCTCTTTTAACCTGTGCCCAGCTGCTGCTCTGTACACTCATCCTACAGCCTCCTCCTTTCCTTCCCCAGCACTACCAATTCTTCTCTTCTAGTGTATTGCATCGTTTATTGAACTGCGCCTTCTCACTGGACTGCTGGAAAAGCGGGATCACACGGATGCAGCACCAGCCCACCCTGCTGATGTCACGGCCACCACATCGCAGCCAGCAGACTGCTCCTGCTGCTCCACGTCACAAAGGCATTGCTGACACCCCTAGCCCCAGAAGAGGATAAAAAGGGCTGCGCCAAGCCAGACGGCCAGACGAGGCGGCAGGTGAGCGAGATCCGAGAGGAGCAGGCACCCAGGGGAAGGCAAGGAGGCTGGGGCTCCCCACAGCAATGGAGGGGGACTTCTCTTTGGCTGCTTCTCCTGACAAGGACAGCCAGACTCCTGCAAAGGGACGCAACAAGGCCACGGCTCCTGTCCTCGCCCACTTCGTCACTGGCACGGAGAGCTCTCAACACGCTACAGGACAGATGAGACACCCCTGGCCACTACCCATCCCGGGCTTGCAGGGAGCTTCCCAAAGCCACAGGCAAAGGGAACGCCACAAAACTGTGCCCTGGGGGGCGGAGGGCTGGTCCCGAAACGGACATCCTGGCACCAGCCATGGCCATGTCACAGCCAGCAGGCTACGCCTGGTGGTCCAGGTCAGAAAGGGGTTGGACACACGGCTGGCTGCGGAACGGTAGAAAAGGGGCTGCACCAGACGAGACTGGCAGACGACGAGACGGGCTAGCAAAGACTTACAGGCTCTGAAAAAGCCACCCTATCTGTAGCCCATCCTCATCCTATAGACAGCCAGAAGGTGCCCACCCCTGTGGGCAAGGACAGTGCCACACCACCCACCCTGTCTCGACCCCATCCAGGTCCCGCAGGCCGATCAAAGGTGCTCGCAGCCATGGACAAAGGGAGCTCCATAAGACCCACCGTATCCGGACCCCATCCTCGTCCTACGGACAGCCAGGAGGTGCCCACCCTTGTGGGCAAAGGGAGAGCCGCACCACCCACCTTACCTCGACCCCGTCCAGTTCCCGCAGGCAGATCAAAGGTGCTCACAGCCATGGACAAAGGGAGCTCCGCAAGACCCACCGTATCCAGACCCCATCCTCGTGCTCTGGACAGCCAGAAGGTGCCCACCCCTGTGGGCAAGGACAGAGCCACACCACCCACCCTGTCTCGACCCCGTCCAGGTCCCGCAGGCCGATCAAAGGTGCTCGCAGCCATGGACAAAGGGAGCTCCGCAAGACCCACCGTATCCGGACCCCATCCTCGTCCTGCAGACAGCCAGGAGGTGGGCACACTCGTGAGAAAAAGGGAGAGCCGCACCACCCACCCCATCTCTGTAACACGTCACGGTCCCACAAGCAACTGGAGGGAACACGCAGCCACGGACATTCTCAGCTTTGGATCCTTTCACAGCAAGACAGGCGCAATTCCCACACTCCACGCAGAGACACCCTCAGCATTGCCAGCCACTCGTGGACGCACGCTTCCACACTGGGCCACGTCTTCAGTGCCAAAGGCGTGAAAGAGCACCTCCCGAAAACTCAACAAGCGTCTTTCTTCCAGAAGAGCCCTCAGACCCACAACTCTCAGCAGCAAGTACCACCCAAAGCTTCCAAACAGGGCCGTGGCTACCACCTGCTGCTTCTAGTTCTCTTTTAACCTGTGCCGAGCTGCTGCTCTGTACACTCATCCTACAGCCTCCTCCTTTCCTTCCCCAGCACTACCAATTCTTCTCTTCTAGTGTATTGCATCGTTTATTGAACTGCGCCTTCTCACTGGACTGCTGGAAAAGCGGGATCACACGGATGCAGCACCAGCCCACCCTGCTGATGTCACGGCCACCACATCGCAGCCAGCAGACTGCTCCTGCTGCTCCACGTCACAAAGGCATTGCTGACACCCCTAGCCCCAGAAGAGGATAAAAAGGGCTGCGCCAAGCCAGACGGCCAGATGAGGCGGCAGGTGAGCGAGATCCGAGAGGAGCAGGCACCCAGGGGAAGGCAAGGAGGCTGGGGCTCCCCACAGCAATGGAGGGGGACTTCTCTTTGGCTGCTTCTCCTGACAAGGACAGCCAGACTCCTGCAAAGGGACGCAACAAGGCCACGGCTCCTGTCCTCGCCCACCTCGTCACTGGCACGGAGAGCTCTCAACACGCTACAGGACAGATGAGACACCCCTGGCCACTACCCATCCCGGGCTTGCAGGGAGCTTCCCAAAGCCACAGGCAAAGGGAACGCCACAAAACTGTGCCCTGGGGGGCGGAGGGCTGGTCCCGAAACGGACATCCTGGCACCAGCCATGGCCATGTCACAGCCAGCAGGCTACGCCTGGTGGTCCAGGTCAGAAAGGGGTTGGACACACGGCTGGCTGCGGGACCGTAGAAAAGGGGCTGCACCAGACGAGACTGGCAGACGACGAGACGGGCTAGCAAAGACTTACAGGCTCTGAAAAAGCCACCCTATCTGTAGCCCATCCTCATCCTATAGACAGCCAGAAGGTGCCCACCCCTGTGGGCAAGGACAGAGCCACACCACCCACCCTGTCTCGACCCCATCCAGGTCCCGCAGGCCGATCAAAGGTGCTCGCAGCCATGGACAAAGGGAGCTCCATAAGACCCACCGTATCCGGACCCCATCCTCGTCCTACGGACAGCCAGGAGGTGCCCACCCTTGTGGGCAAAGGGAGAGCCGCACCACCCACCTTACCTCGACCCCGTCCAGTTCCCGCAGGCAGATCAAAGGTGCTCACAGCCATGGACAAAGGGAGCTCCACAAGACCCACCGTATCCAGACCCCATCCTCGTCCTACGGACAGCCAGAAGGTGCCCACCCCTGTGGGCAAGGACAGAGCCACACCACCCACCCTGTCTCGACCCCGTCCAGGTCCCGCAGGCCGATCAAAGGTGCTCGCAGCCATGGACAAAGGGAGCTCCGCAAGACCCACCGTATCCGGACCCCATCCTCGTCCTGCAGACAGCCAGGAGGTGCCCACCCTTGTGGGCAAAGGGAGAGCTGCACCACCCACCTTACCTCGACCCCGTCCAGTTCCCGCAGGCAGATCAAAGGTGCTCGCAGCCATGGACAAAGGGAGCTCCGCAAGACCCACCGTATCCAGACCCCATCCTCGTGCTCTGGACAGCCAGAAGGTGCCCACCCCTGTGGGCAAGGACAGAGCCACACCACCCACCCTGTCTCGACCCCGTCCAGGTCCCGCAGGCCGATCAAAGGTGCTCGCAGCCATGGACAAAGGGAGCTCCATAAGACCCACCGTATCCGGACCCCATCCTCGTCCTACGGACAGCCAGGAGGTGCCCACCCTTGTGGGCAAAGGGAGAGCCGCACCACCCACCTTACCTCGACCCCGTCCAGTTCCCGCAGGCAGATCAAAGGTGCTCACAGCCATGGACAAAGGGAGCTCCGCAAGACCCACCGTATCCAGACCCCATCCTCGTGCTCTGGACAGCCAGAAGGTGCCCACCCCTGTGGGCAAGGACAGAGCCACACCACCCACCCTGTCTCGACCCCGTCCAGGTCCCGCAGGCCGATCAAAGGTGCTCGCAGCCATGGACAAAGGGAGCTCCGCAAGACCCACCGTATCCGGACCCCATCCTCGTCCTGCAGACAGCCAGGAGGTGGGCACACTCGTGAGAAAAAGGGAGAGCCGCACCACCCACCCCATCTCTGTAACACGTCACGGTCCCACAAGCAACTGGAGGGAACACGCAGCCACGGACATTCTCAGCTTTGGATCCTTTCACAGCAAGACAGGCGCAATTCCCACACTCCACGCAGAGACACCCTCAGCATTGCCAGCCACTCGTGGACGCACGCTTCCACACTGGGCCACGTCTTCAGTGCCAAAGGCGTGAAAGAGCACCTCCTGAAAACTCAACAAGCGTCTTTCTTCCAGAAGAGCCCTCAGACCCACAACTCTCAGCAGCAAGTACCACCCAAAGCTTCCAAACAGGGCCGTGGCTACCACCTGCTGCTTTTAGTTCTCTTTTAACCTGTGCCCAGCTGCTGCTCTGTACACTCATCCTACAGCCTCCTCCTTTCCTTCCCCAGCACTACCAATTCTTCTCTTCTAGTGTATTGCATCGTTTATTGAACTGCGCCTTCTCACTGGACTGCTGGAAAAGCGGGATCACACGGATGCAGCACCAGCCCACCCTGCTGATGTCACGGCCACCACATCGCAGCCAGCAGACTGCTCCTGCTGCTCCACGTCACAAAGGCATTGCTGACACCCCTAGCCCCAGAAGAGGATAAAAAGGGCTGCGCCAAGCCAGACGGCCAGACGAGGCGGCAGGTGAGCGAGATCCGAGAGGAGCAGGCACCCAGGGGAAGGCAAGGAGGCTGGGGCTCCCCACAGCAATGGAGGGGGACTTCTCTTTGGCTGCTTCTCCTGACAAGGACAGCCAGACTCCTGCAAAGGGACGCAACAAGGCCACGGCTCCTGTCCTCGCCCACTTCGTCACTGGCACGGAGAGCTCTCAACACGCTACAGGACAGATGAGACACCCCTGGCCACTACCCATCCCGGGCTTGCAGGGAGCTTCCCAAAGCCACAGGCAAAGGGAACGCCACAAAACTGTGCCCTGGGGGGCGGAGGGCTGGTCCCGAAACGGACATCCTGGCACCAGCCATGGCCATGTCACAGCCAGCAGGCTACGCCTGGTGGTCCAGGTCAGAAAGGGGTTGGACACACGGCTGGCTGCGGAACGGTAGAAAAGGGGCTGCACCAGACGAGACTGGCAGACGACGAGACGGGCTAGCAAAGACTTACAGGCTCTGAAAAAGCCACCCTATCTGTAGCCCATCCTCATCCTATAGACAGCCAGAAGGTGCCCACCCCTGTGGGCAAGGACAGTGCCACACCACCCACCCTGTCTCGACCCCATCCAGGTCCCGCAGGCCGATCAAAGGTGCTCGCAGCCATGGACAAAGGGAGCTCCATAAGACCCACCGTATCCGGACCCCATCCTCGTCCTACGGACAGCCAGGAGGTGCCCACCCTTGTGGGCAAAGGGAGAGCCGCACCACCCACCTTACCTCGACCCCGTCCAGTTCCCGCAGGCAGATCAAAGGTGCTCACAGCCATGGACAAAGGGAGCTCCGCAAGACCCACCGTATCCAGACCCCATCCTCGTGCTCTGGACAGCCAGAAGGTGCCCACCCCTGTGGGCAAGGACAGAGCCACACCACCCACCCTGTCTCGACCCCGTCCAGGTCCCGCAGGCCGATCAAAGGTGCTCGCAGCCATGGACAAAGGGAGCTCCGCAAGACCCACCGTATCCGGACCCCATCCTCGTCCTGCAGACAGCCAGGAGGTGGGCACACTCGTGAGAAAAAGGGAGAGCCGCACCACCCACCCCATCTCTGTAACACGTCACGGTCCCACAAGCAACTGGAGGGAACACGCAGCCACGGACATTCTCAGCTTTGGATCCTTTCACAGCAAGACAGGCGCAATTCCCACACTCCACGCAGAGACACCCTCAGCATTGCCAGCCACTCGTGGACGCACGCTTCCACATTGGGCCACGTCTTCAGTGCCAAAGGCGTGAAAGAGCACCTCCCGAAAACTCAACAAGCGTCTTTCTTCCAGAAGAGCCCTCAGACCCACAACTCTCAGCAGCAAGTACCACCCAAAGCTTCCAAACAGGGCCGTGGCTACCACCTGCTGCTTCTAGTTCTCTTTTAACCTGTGCCGAGCTGCTGCTCTGTACACTCATCCTACAGCCTCCTCCTTTCCTTCCCCAGCACTACCAATTCTTCTCTTCTAGTGTATTGCATCGTTTATTGAACTGCGCCTTCTCACTGGACTGCTGGAAAAGCGGGATCACACGGATGCAGCACCAGCCCACCCTGCTGATGTCACGGCCACCACATCGCAGCCAGCAGACTGCTCCTGCTGCTCCACGTCACAAAGGCATTGCTGACACCCCTAGCCCCAGAAGAGGATAAAAAGGGCTGCGCCAAGCCAGACGGCCAGACGAGGCGGCAGGTGAGCGAGATCCGAGAGGAGCAGGCACCCAGGGGAAGGCAAGGAGGCTGGGGCTCCCCACAGCAATGGAGGGGGACTTCTCTTTGGCTGCTTCTCCTGACAAGGACAGCCAGACTCCTGCAAAGGGACGCAACAAGGCCACGGCTCCTGTCCTCGCCCACCTCGTCACTGGCACGGAGAGCTCTCAACACGCTACAGGACAGATGAGACACCCCTGGCCACTACCCATCCCGGGCTTGCAGGGAGCTTCCCAAAGCCACAGGCAAAGGGAACGCCACAAAACTGTGCCCTGGGGGGCGGAGGGCTGGTCCCGAAAGGGACATCCTGGCACCAGCCATGGCCATGTCACAGCCAGCAGGCTACGCCTGGTGGTCCAGGTCAGAAAGGGGTTGGACACACGGCTGGCTGCGGGACCGTAGAAAAGGGGCTGCACCAGACGAGACTGGCAGACGACGAGACGGGCTAGCAAAGACTTACAGGCTCTGAAAAAGCCACCCTATCTGTAGCCCATCCTCATCCTATAGACAGCCAGAAGGTGCCCACCCCTGTGGGCAAGGACAGAGCCACACCACCCACCCTGTCTCGACCCCATCCAGGTCCCGCAGGCCGATCAAAGGTGCTCGCAGCCATGGACAAAGGGAGCTCCATAAGACCCACCGTATCCGGACCCCATCCTCGTCCTACGGACAGCCAGGAGGTGCCCACCCTTGTGGGCAAAGGGAGAGCCGCAGCACCCACCTTACCTCGACCCCGTCCAGTTCCCGCAGGCAGATCAAAGGTGCTCACAGCCATGGACAAAGGGAGCTCCGCAAGACCCACCGTATCCAGACCCCATCCTCGTGCTCTGGACAGCCAGAAGGTGCCCACCCCTGTGGGCAAGGACAGAGCCACACCACCCACCCTGTCTCGACCCCGTCCAGGTCCCGCAGGCCGATCAAAGGTGCTCGCAGCCATGGACAAAGGGAGCTCCGCAAGACCCACCGTATCCGGACCCCATCCTCGTCCTGCAGACAGCCAGGAGGTGGGCACACTCGTGAGAAAAAGGGAGAGCCGCACCACCCACCCCATCTCTGTAACACGTCACGGTCCCACAAGCAACTGGAGGGAACACGCAGCCACGGACATTCTCAGCTTTGGATCCTTTCACAGCAAGACAGGCGCAATTCCCACACTCCACGCAGAGACACCCTCAGCATTGCCAGCCACTCGTGGACGCACGCTTCCACACTGGGCCACGTCTTCAGTGCCAAAGGCGTGAAAGAGCACCTCCCGAAAACTCAACAAGCGTCTTTCTTCCAGAAGAGCCCTCAGACCCACAACTCTCAGCAGCAAGTACCACCCAAAGCTTCCAAACAGGGCCGTGGCTACCACCTGCTGCTTTTAGTTCTCTTTTAACCTGTGCCCAGCTGCTGCTCTGTACACTCATCCTACAGCCTCCTCCTTTCCTTCCCCAGCACTACCAATTCTTCTCTTCTAGTGTATTGCATCGTTTATTGAACTGCGCCTTCTCACTGGACTGCTGGAAAAGCGGGATCACACGGATGCAGCACCAGCCCACCCTGCTGATGTCACGGCCACCACATCGCAGCCAGCAGACTGCTCCTGCTGCTCCACGTCACAAAGGCATTGCTGACAACCCTAGCCCCAGAAGAGGATAAAAAGGGCTGCGCCAAGCCAGACGGCCAGACGAGGCGGCAGGTGAGCGAGATCCGAGAGGAGCAGGCACCCAGGGGAAGGCAAGGAGGCTGGGGCTCCCCACAGCAATGGAGGGGGACTTCTCTTTGGCTGCTTCTCCTGACAAGGACAGCCAGACTCCTGCAAAGGGACGCAACAAGGCCACGGCTCCTGTCCTCGCCCACCTCGTCACTGGCACGGAGAGCTCTCAACACGCTACAGGACAGATGAGACACCCCTGGCCACTACCCATCCCGGGCTTGCAGGGAGCTTCCCAAAGCCACAGGCAAAGGGAACGCCACAAAACTGTGCCCTGGGGGGCGGAGGGCTGGTCCCGAAACGGACATCCTGGCACCAGCCATGGCCATGTCACAGCCAGCAGGCTACGCCTGGTGGTCCAGGTCAGAAAGGGGTTGGACACACGGCTGGCTGCGGGACCGTAGAAAAGGGGCTGCACCAGACGAGACTGGCAGACGACGAGACGGGCTAGCAAAGACTTACAGGCTCTGAAAAAGCCACCCTATCTGTAGCCCATCCTCATCCTATAGACAGCCAGAAGGTGCCCACCCCTGTGGGCAAGGACAGAGCCACACCACCCACCCTGTCTCGACCCCATCCAGGTCCCGCAGGCCGATCAAAGGTGCTCGCAGCCATGGACAAAGGGAGCTCCATAAGACCCACCGTATCCGGACCCCATCCTCGTCCTACGGACAGCCAGGAGGTGCCCACCCTTGTGGGCAAAGGGAGAGCTGCACCACCCACCTTACCTCGACCCCATCCAGTTCCCGCAGGCAGATCAAAGGTGCTCGCAGCCATGGACAAAGAGAGCTCCGCAAGACCCACCGTATCCAGACCCCATCCTCGTGCTCTGGACAGCCAGAAGGTGCCCACCCCTGTGGGCAAGGACAGAGCCACACCACCCACCCTGTCTCGACCCCGTCCAGGTCCCGCAGGCCGATCAAAGGTGCTCGCAGCCATGGACAAAGGGAGCTCCGCAAGACCCACCGTATCCGGACCCCATCCTCGTCCTGCAGACAGCCAGGAGGTGGGCACACTCGTGAGAAAAAGGGAGAGCCGCACCACCCACCCCATCTCTGTAACACGTCACGGTCCCACAAGCAACTGGAGGGAACACGCAGCCACGGACATTCTCAGCTTTGGATCCTTTCACAGCAAGACAGGCGCAATTCCCACACTCCACGCAGAGACACCCTCAGCATTGCCAGCCACTCGTGGACGCACGCTTCCACACTGGGCCACGTCTTCAGTGCCAAAGGCGTGAAAGAGCACCTCCCGAAAACTCAACAAGCGTCTTTCTTCCAGAAGAGCCCTCAGACCCACAACTCTCAGCAGCAAGTACCACCCAAAGCTTCCAAACAGGGCCGTGGCTACCACCTGCTGCTTTTAGTTCTCTTTTAACCTGTGCCCAGCTGCTGCTCTGTACACTCATCCTACAGCCTCCTCCTTTCCTTCCCCAGCACTACCAATTCTTCTCTTTTAGTGTATTGCATCGTTTATTGAACTGCGCCTTCTCACTGGACTGCTGGAAAAGCGGGATCACACGGATGCAGCACCAGCCCACCCTGCTGATGTCACGGCCACCACATTGCAGCCAGCAGACTGCTCCTGCTGCTCCACGTCACAAAGGCATTGCTGACACCCCTAGCCCCAGAAGAGGATAAAAAGGGCTGCGCCAAGCCAGACGGCCAGACGAGGTGGCAGGTGAGCGAGATCCGAGAGGAGCAGGCACCCAGGGGAAGGCAAGGAGGCTGGGGCTCCCCACAGCAATGGAGGGGGACTTCTCTTTGGCTGCTTCTCCTGACAAGGACAGCCAGACTCCTGCAAAGGGACGCAACAAGGCCACGGCTCCTGTCCTCGCCCACTTCGTCACTGGCACGGAGAGCTCTCAACACGCTACAGGACAGATGAGACACCCCTGGCCACTACCCATCCCGGGCTTGCAGGGAGCTTCCCAAAGCCACAGGCAAAGGGAACGCCACAAAACTGTGCCTGGGGGGCGGAGGGCTGGTCCCGAAACGGACATCCTGGCACCAGCCATGGCCATGTCACAGCCAGCAGGCTACGCCTGGTGGTCCAGGTCAGAAAGGGGTTGGACACACGGCTGGCTGCGGAACGGTAGAAAAGGGGCTGCACCAGACGAGACTGGCAGACGACGAGACGGGCTAGCAAAGACTTACAGGCTCTGAAAAAGCCACCCTATCTGTAGCCCATCCTCATCCTATAGACAGCCAGAAGGTGCCCACCCCTGTGGGCAAGGACAGAGCCACACCACCCACCCTGTCTCGACCCCATCCAGGTCCCGCAGGCCGATCAAAGGTGCTCGCAGCCATGGACAAAGGGAGCTCCATAAGACCCACCGTATCCGGACCCCATCCTCGTCCTACGGACAGCCAGGAGGTGCCCACCCTTGTGGGCAAAGGGAGAGCCGCACCACCCACCTTACCTCGACCCCGTCCAGTTCCCGCAGGCAGATCAAAGGTGCTCACAGCCATGGACAAAGGGAGCTCCGCAAGACCCACCGTATCCAGACCCCATCCTCGTGCTCTGGACAGCCAGAAGGTGCCCACCCCTGTGGGCAAGGACAGAGCCACACCACCCACCCTGTCTCGACCCCGTCCAGGTCCCGCAGGCCGATCAAAGGTGCTCGCAGCCATGGACAAAGGGAGCTCCGCAAGACCCACCGTATCCGGACCCCATCCTCGTCCTGCAGACAGCCAGGAGGTGGGCACACTCGTGAGAAAAAGGGAGAGCCGCACCACCCACCCCATCTCTGTAACATGTCACGGTCCCACAAGCAACTGGAGGGAACACGCAGCCACGGACATTCTCAGCTTTGGATCCTTTCACAGCAAGACAGGCGCAATTCCCACACTCCACGCAGAGACACCCTCAGCATTGCCAGCCACTCGTGGGCGCACGCTTCCACACTGGGCCACGTCTTCAGTGCCAAAGGCGTGAAAGAGCACCTCCCGAAAACTCAACAAGCGTCTTTCTTCCAGAAGAGCCCTCAGACCCACAACTCTCAGCAGCAAGTACCACCCAAAGCTTCCAAACAGGGCCGTGGCTACCACCTGCTGCTTCTAGTTCTCTTTTAACCTGTGCCGAGCTGCTGCTCTGTACACTCATCCTACAGCCTCCTCCTTTCCTTCCCCAGCACTACCAATTCTTCTCTTCTAGTGTATTGCATCGTTTATTGAACTGCGCCTTCTCACTGGACTGCTGGAAAAGCGGGATCACACGGATGCAGCACCAGCCCACCCTGCTGATGTCACGGCCACCACATCGCAGCCAGCAGACTGCTCCTGCTGCTCCACGTCACAAAGGCATTGCTGACAACCCTAGCCCCAGAAGAGGATAAAAAGGGCTGCGCCAAGCCAGACGGCCAGACGAGGCGGCAGGTGAGCGAGATCCGAGAGGAGCAGGCACCCAGGGGAAGGCAAGGAGGCTGGGGCTCCCCACAGCAATGGAGGGGGACTTCTCTTTGGCTGCTTCTCCTGACAAGGACAGCCAGACTCCTGCAAAGGGACGCAACAAGGCCACGGCTCCTGTCCTCGCCCACCTCGTCACTGGCACGGAGAGCTCTCAACACGCTACAGGACAGATGAGACACCCCTGGCCACTACCCATCCCGGGCTTGCAGGGAGCTTCCCAAAGCCACAGGCAAAGGGAACGCCACAAAACTGTGCCCTGGGGGGCGGAGGGCTGGTCCCGAAACGGACATCCTGGCACCAGCCATGGCCATGTCACAGCCAGCAGGCTACGCCTGGTGGTCCAGGTCAGAAAGGGGTTGGACACACGGCTGGCTGCGGGACCGTAGAAAAGGGGCTGCACCAGACGAGACTGGCAGACGACGAGACGGGCTAGCAAAGACTTACAGGCTCTGAAAAAGCCACCCTATCTGTAGCCCATCCTCATCCTATAGACAGCCAGAAGGTGCCCACCCCTGTGGGCAAGGACAGAGCCACACCACCCACCCTGTCTCGACCCCATCCAGGTCCCGCAGGCCGATCAAAGGTGCTCGCAGCCATGGACAAAGGGAGCTCCATAAGACCCACCGTATCCGGACCCCATCCTCGTCCTACGGACAGCCAGGAGGTGCCCACCCTTGTGGGCAAAGGGAGAGCCGCACCACCCACCTTACCTCGACCCCGTCCAGTTCCCGCAGGCAGATCAAAGGTGCTCACAGCCATGGTCAAAGGGAGCTCCGCAAGACCCACCGTATCCAGACCCCATCCTCGTGCTCTGGACAGCCAGAAGGTGCCCACCCCTGTGGGCAAGGACAGAGCCACACCACCCACCCTGTCTCGACCCCGTCCAGGTCCCGCAGGCCGATCAAAGGTGCTCGCAGCCATGGACAAAGGGAGCTCCATAAGACCCACCGTATCCGGACCCCATCCTCGTCCTACGGACAGCCAGGAGGTGCCCACCCCTGTGGGCAAGGACAGAGCCACACGACCCACCCTGTCTCGACCCCGTCCAGGTCCCGCAGGCCGATCAAAGGTGCTCGCAGGCATGGACAAAGGGAGCTCCGCAAGACCCACCGTATCCGGACCCCATCCTCGTCCTGCAGACAGCCAGGAGGTGGGCACACTCGTGAGAAAAAGGGAGAGCCGCACCACCCACCCCGTCTCTGTAACATGTCACGGTCCCACAAGCAACTGGAGGGAACACGCAGCCATGGACATTCTCAGCTTTGGATCCTTTCACAGCAAGACAGGCGCAATTCCCACACTCCACGCAGAGACACCCTCAGCATTGCCAGCCACTCGTGGACGCACGCTTCCACACTGGGCCACGTCTTCAGTGCCAAAGGCGTGAAAGAGCACCTCCTGAAAACTCAACAAGCGTCTTTCTTCCAGAAGAGCCCTCAGACCCACAACTCTCAGCAGCAAGTACCACCCAAAGCTTCCAAACAGGGCCGTGGCTACCACCTGCTGCTTTTAGTTCTCTTTTAACCTGTGCCCAGCTGCTGCTCTGTACACTCATCCTACAGCCTCCTCCTTTCCTTCCCCAGCACTACCAATTCTTCTCTTCTAGTGTATTGCATCGTTTATTGAACTGCGCCTTCTCACTGGACTGCTGGAAAAGCGGGATCACACGGATGCAGCACCAACCCACCCTGCTGATGTCACGGCCACCACATCGCAGCCAGCAGACTGCTCCTGCTGCTCCACGTCACGAAGGCATTGCTGACACCCCTAGCCCCAGAAGAGGATAAAAAGGGCTGCGCCAAGCCAGACGGCCAGACGAGGCGGCAGGTGAGCGAGATCCGAGAGGAGCAGGCACCCAGGGGAAGGCAAGGAGGCTGGGGCTCCCCACAGCAATGGAGGGGGACTTCTCTTTGGCTGCTTCTCCTGACAAGGACAGCCAGACTCCTGCAAAGGGACGCAACAAGGCCACGGCTCCTGTCCTCGCCCACTTCGTCACTGGCACGGAGAGCTCTCAACACGCTACAGGACAGATGAGACACCCCTGGCCACTACCCATCCCGGGCTTGCAGGGAGCTTCCCAAAGCCACAGGCAAAGGGAACACCACAAAACTGTGCCCTGGGGGGCGGAGGGCTGGTCCCGAAAGGGACATCCTGGCACCAGCCATGGCCATGTCACAGCCAGCAGGCTACGCCTGGTGGTCCAGGTCAGAAAGGGGTTGGACACACGGCTGGCTGCGGAACGGTAGAAAAGGGGCTGCACCAGACGAGACTGGCAGACGACGAGACGGGCTAGCAAAGACTTACAGGCTCTGAAAAAGCCACCCTATCTGTAGCCCATCCTCATCCTATAGACAGCCAGAAGGTGCCCACCCCTGTGGGCAAGGACAGAGCCACACCACCCACCCTGTCTCGACCCCATCCAGGTCCCGCAGGCCGATCAAAGGTGCTCGCAGCCATGGACAAAGGGAGCTCCATAAGACCCACCGTATCCGGACCCCATCCTCGTCCTACGGACAGCCAGGAGGTGCCCACCCTTGTGGGCAAAGGGAGAGCCGCACCACCCACCTTACCTCGACCCCGTCCAGTTCCCGCAGGCCGATCAAAGGTGCTCACAGCCATGGACAAAGGGAGCTCCGCAAGACCCACCGTATCCGGACCCCATCCTCGTGCTCTGGACAGCCAGAAGGTGCCCACCCCTGTGGGCAAGGACAGAGCCACACCACCCACCCTGTCTCGACCCCGTCCAGGTCCCGCAGGCCGATCAAAGGTGCTCGCAGCCATGGACAAAGGGAGCTCCGCAAGACCCACCGTATCCGGACCCCATCCTCGTCCTGCAGACAGCCAGGAGGTGGGCACACTCGTGAGAAAAAGGGAGAGCCGCACCACCCACCCCATCTCTGTAACATGTCACGGTCCCACAAGCAACTGGAGGGAACACGCAGCCACGGACATTCTCAGCTTTGGATCCTTTCACAGCAAGACAGGCGCAATTCCCACACTCCACGCAGAGACACCCTCAGCATTGCCAGCCACTCGTGGACGCACGCTTCCACACTGGGCCACGTCTTCAGTGCCAAAGGCGTGAAAGAGCACCTCCTGAAAACTCAACAAGCGTCTTTCTTCCAGAAGAGCCCTCAGACCCACAACTCTCAGCAGCAAGTACCACCCAAAGCTTCCAAACAGGGCCGTGGCTACCACCTGCTGCTTTTAGTTCTCTTTTAACCTGTGCCCAGCTGCTGCTCTGTACACTCATCCTACAGCCTCCTCCTTTCCTTCCCCAGCACTACCAATTCTTCTCTTCTAGTGTATTGCATCGTTTATTGAACTGCGCCTTCTCACTGGACTGCTGGAAAAGCGGGATCACACGGATGCAGCACCAGCCCACCCTGCTGATGTCACGGCCACCACATCGCAGCCAGCAGACTGCTCCTGCTGCTCCACGTCACGAAGGCATTGCTGACACCCCTAGCCCCAGAAGAGGATAAAAAGGGCTGCGCCAAGCCAGACGGCCAGACGAGGCGGCAGGTGAGCGAGATCCGAGAGGAGCAGGCACCCAGGGGAAGGCAAGGAGGCTGGGGCTCCCCACAGCAATGGAGCGGGACTTGGACTTCTCTTTGGCTGCTTCTCCTGACAATGACAGCCAGACTCCTGCAAAGGGACGCAACAAGGCCACGGCTCCTGTCCTCGCCCACTTCGTCACTGGCACGGAGAGCTCTCAACACGCTACAGGACAGATGAGACACCCCTGGCCACTACCCATCCCGGGCTTGCAGGGAGCTTCCCAAAGCCACAGGCAAAGGGAACGCCACAAAACTGTGCCCTGGGGGGCGGAGGGCTGGTCCCGAAAGGGACATCCTGGCACCAGCCATGGCCATGTCACAGCCAGCAGGCTACGCCTGGTGGTCCAGGTCAGAAAGGGGTTGGACACACGGCTGGCTGCGGGACCGTAGAAAAGGGGCTGCACCAGACGAGACTGGCAGACGACGAGACGGGCTAGCAAAGACTTACAGGCTCTGAAAAAGCCACCCTATCTGTAGCCCATCCTCATCCTATAGACAGCCAGAAGGTGCCCACCCCTGTGGGCAAGGACAGTGCCACACCACCCACCCTGTCTCGACCCCATCCAGGTCCCGCAGGCCGATCAAAGGTGCTCGCAGCCATGGACAAAGGGAGCTCCATAAGACCCACCGTATCCGGACCCCATCCTCGTCCTACGGACAGCCAGGAGGTGCCCACCCTTGTGGGCAAAGGGAGAGCCGCACCACCCACCTTACCTCGACCCCGTCCAGTTCCCGCAGGCCGATCAAAGGTGCTCACAGCCATGGACAAAGGGAGCTCCGCAAGACCCACCGTATCCGGACCCCATCCTCGTGCTCTGGACAGCCAGAAGGTGCCCACCCCTGTGGGCAAGGACAGAGCCACACCACCCACCCTGTCTCGACCCCGTCCAGGTCCCGCAGGCCGATCAAAGGTGCTCGCAGCCATGGACAAAGGGAGCTCCGCAAGACCCACCGTATCCGGACCCCATCCTCGTCCTACGGACAGCCAGGAGGTGCCCACCCCTGTGGGCAAGGACAGAGCCACACCACCCACCTTACCTCGACCCCGTCCAGGTCCCGCAGGCCGATCAAAGGTGCTCACAGCCATGGACAAAGGGAGCTCCGCAAGACCCACCGTATCCAGACCCCATCCTCGTGCTCTGGACAGCCAGAAGGTGCCCACCCCTGTGGGCAAGGACAGAGCCACACCACCCACCCTGTCTCGACCCCGTCCAGGTCCCGCAGGCCGATCAAAGGTGCTCGCAGCCATGGACAAAGGGAGCTCCGCAAGACCCACCGTATCCAGACCCCATCCTCGTCCTGCAGACAGCCAGGAGGTGGGCACGCTCGTGAGAAAAAGGGAGAGCCGCACCACCCACCCCATCTCTGTAACATGTCACGGTCCCACAAGCAACTGGAGGGAACACGCAGCCACGGACATTCTCAGCTTTGGATCCTTTCACAGCAAGACAGGCGCAATTCCCACACTCCACGCAGAGACACCCTCAGCATTGCCAGCCACTCGTGGGCGCACGCTTCCACACTGGGCCACGTCTTCAGTGCCAAAGGCGTGAAAGAGCACCTCCCGAAAACTCAACAAGCGTCTTTCTTCCAGAAGAGCCCTCAGACCCACAACTCTCAGCAGCAAGTACCACCCAAAGCTTCCAAACAGGGCCGTGGCTACCACCTGCTGCTTTTAGTTCTCTTTTAACCTGTGCCCAGCTGCTGCTCTGTACACTCATCCTACAGCCTCCTCCTTTCCTTCCCCAGCACTACCAATTCTTCTCTTCTAGTGTACTGCATCGTTTATTGAACTGCGCCTTCTCACTGGACTGCTGGAAAAGCGGGATCACACGGATGCAGCACCAGCCCACCCTGCTGATGTCACGGCCACCACATCGCAGCCAGCAGACTGCTCCTGCTGCTCCACGTCACGAAGGCATTGCTGACACCCCTAGCCCCAGAAGAGGATAAAAAGGGCTGCGCCAAGCCAGACGGCCAGACGAGGCGGCAGGTGAGCGAGATCCGAGAGGAGCAGGCACCCAGGGGAAGGCAAGGAGGCTGGGGCTCCCCACAGCAATGGAGCGGGACTTGGACTTCTCTTTGGCTGCTTCTCCTGACAAGGACAGCCAGACTCCTGCAAAGGGACGCAACAAGGCCACGGCTCCTGTCCTCGCCCACTTCGTCACTGGCACGGAGAGCTCTCAACACGCTACAGGACAGATGAGACACCCCTGGCCACTACCCATCCCGGGCTTGCAGGGAGCTTCCCAAAGCCACAGGCAAAGGGAACGCCACAAAACTGTGCCCTGGGGGGCGGAGGGCTGGTCCCGAAACGGACATCCTGGCACCAGCCATGGCCATGTCACAGCCAGCAGGCTACGCCTGGTGGTCCAGGTCAGAAAGGGGTTGGACACACGGCTGGCTGCGGAACGGTAGAAAAGGGGCTGCACCAGACGAGACTGGCAGACGACGAGACGGGCTAGCAAAGACTTACAGGCTCTGAAAAAGCCACCCTATCTGTAGCCCATCCTCATCCTATAGACAGCCAGAAGGTGCCCACCCCTGTGGGCAAGGACAGTGCCACACCACCCACCCTGTCTCGACCCCATCCAGGTCCCGCAGGCCGATCAAAGGTGCTCGCAGCCATGGACAAAGGGAGCTCCATAAGACCCACCGTATCCGGACCCCATCCTCGTCCTACGGACAGCCAGGAGGTGCCCACCGTTGTGGACAAAAGGAGAGCCGCACCACCCACCTTACCTCGACCCCGTCCAGTTCCCGCAGGCCGATCAAAGGTGCTCACAGCCATGGACAAAGGGAGCTCCGCAAGACCCACCGTATCCGGACCCCATCCTCGTGCTCTGGACAGCCAGAAGGTGCCCACCCCTGTGGGCAAGGACAGAGCCACACCACCCACCCTGTCTCGACCCCGTCCAGGTCCCGCAGGCCGATCAAAGGTGCTCGCAGCCATGGACAAAGGGAGCTCCGCAAGACCCACCGTATCCGGACCCCATCCTCGTCCTGCAGACAGCCAGGAGGTGGGCACACTCGTGAGAAAAAGGGAGAGCCGCACCACCCACCCCATCTCTGTAACATGTCACGGTCCCACAAGCAACTGGAGGGAACACGCAGCCACGGACATTCTCAGCTTTGGATCCTTTCACAGCAAGACAGGCGCAATTCCCACACTCCACGCAGAGACACCCTCAGCATTGCCAGCCACTCGTGGACGCACGCTTCCACACTGGGCCACGTCTTCAGTGCCAAAGGCGTGAAAGAGCACCTCCTGAAAACTCAACAAGCGTCTTTCTTCCAGAAGAGCCCTCAGACCCACAACTCTCAGCAGCAAGTACCACCCAAAGCTTCCAAACAGGGCCGTGGCTACCACCTGCTGCTTTTAGTTCTCTTTTAACCTGTGCCCAGCTGCTGCTCTGTACACTCATCCTACAGCCTCCTCCTTTCCTTCCCCAGCACTACCAATTCTTCTCTTCTAGTGTATTGCATCGTTTATTGAACTGCGCCTTCTCACTGGACTGCTGGAAAAGCGGGATCACACGGATGCAGCACCAGCCCACCCTGCTGATGTCACGGCCACCACATCGCAGCCAGCAGACTGCTCCTGCTGCTCCACGTCACGAAGGCATTGCTGACACCCCTAGCCCCAGAAGAGGATAAAAAGGGCTGCGCCAAGCCAGACGGCCAGACGAGGCGGCAGGTGAGCGAGATCCGAGAGGAGCAGGCACCCAGGGGAAGGCAAGGAGGCTGGGGCTCCCCACAGCAATGGAGGGGGACTTCTCTTTGGCTGCTTCTCCTGACAAGGACAGCCAGACTCCTGCAAAGGGACGCAACAAGGCCACGGCTCCTGTCCTCGCCCACTTCGTCACTGGCACGGAGAGCTCTCAACACGCTACAGGACAGATGAGACACCCCTGGCCACTACCCATCCCGGGCTTGCAGGGAGCTTCCCAAAGCCACAGGCAAAGGGAACGCCACAAAACTGTGCCCTGGGGGGCGGAGGGCTGGTCCCGAAACGGACATCCTGGCACCAGCCATGGCCATGTCACAGCCAGCAGGCTACGCCTGGTGGTCCAGGTCAGAAAGGGGTTGGACACACGGCTGGCTGCGGAACGGTAGAAAAGGGGCTGCACCAGACGAGACTGGCAGACGACGAGACGGGCTAGCAAAGACTTACAGGCTCTGAAAAAGCCAGCCTATCTGTAGCCCATCCTCATCCTATAGACAGCCAGAAGGTGCCCACCCCTGTGGGCAAGGACAGAGCCACACCACCCACCCTGTCTCGACCCCATCCAGGTCCCGCAGGCCGATCAAAGGTGCTCGCAGCCATGGACAAAGGGAGCTCCATAAGACCCACCGTATCCGGACCCCATCCTCGTCCTACGGACAGCCAGGAGGTGCCCACCCTTGTGGGCAAAGGGAGAGCCGCACCACCCACCTTACCTCGACCCCGTCCAGTTCCCGCAGGCAGATCAAAGGTGCTCGCAGCCATGGACAAAGGGAGCTCCGCAAGACCCACCGTATCCAGACCCCATCCTCGTGCTCTGGACAGCCAGAAGGTGCCCACCCCTGTGGGCAAGGACAGAGCCACACCACCCACCCTGTCTCGACCCCGTCCAGGTCCCGCAGGCCGATCAAAGGTGCTCGCAGCCATGGACAAAGGGAGCTCCGCAAGACCCACTGTATCCGGACCCCATCCTCGTCCTACGGACAGCCAGGAGGTGCCCACCCCTGTGGGCAAGGACAGAGCCACACCACCCACCCTGTCTCGACCCCGTCCAGGTCCCGCAGGCCGATCAAAGGTGCTCGCAGCCATGGACAAAGGGAGCTCCGCAAGACCCACCGTATCCAGACCCCATCCTCGTCCTGCAGACAGCCAGGAGGTGGGCACGCTCGTGAGAAAAAGGGAGAGCCGCACCACCCACCCCATCTCTGTAACATGTCACGGTCCCACAAGCAACTGGAGGGAACACGCAGCCACGGACATTCTCAGCTTTGGATCCTTTCACAGCAAGACAGGCGCAATTCCCACACTCCACGCAGAGACACCCTCAGCATTGCCAGCCACTCGTGGACGCACGCTTCCACACTGGGCCACGTCTTCAGTGCCAAAGGCGTGAAAGAGCACCTCCCGAAAACTCAACAAGCGTCTTTCTTCCAGAAGAGCCCTCAGACCCACAACTCTCAGCAGCAAGTACCACCCAAAGCTTCCAAACAGGGCCGTGGCTACCACCTGCTGCTTTTAGTTCTCTTTTAACCTGTGCCCAGCTGCTGCTCTGTACACTCATCCTACAGCCTCCTCCTTTCCTTCCCCAGCACTACCAATTCTTCTCTTCTAGTGTACTGCATCGTTTATTGAACTGCGCCTTCTCACTGGACTGCTGGAAAAGCGGGATCACACGGATGCAGCACCAGCCCACCCTGCTGATGTCACGGCCACCACATCGCAGCCAGCAGACTGCTCCTGCTGCTCCACGTCACGAAGGCATTGCTGACACCCCTAGCCCCAGAAGAGGATAAAAAGGGCTGCGCCAAGCCAGACGGCCAGACGAGGCGGCAGGTGAGCGAGATCCGAGAGGAGCAGGCACCCAGGGGAAGGCAAGGAGGCTGGGGCTCCCCACAGCAATGGAGGGGGACTTCTCTTTGGCTGCTTCTCCTGACAATGACAGCCAGACTCCTGCAAAGGGATGCAACAAGGCCACGGCTCCTGTCCTCGCCCACTTCGTCACTGGCACGGAGAGCTCTCAACACGCTACAGGACAGATGAGACACCCCTGGCCACTACCCATCCCGGGCTTGCAGGGAGCTTCCCAACGCCACAGGCAAAGGGAACGCCACAAAACTGTGCCCTGGGGGAGGGAGGGCTGGTCCCGAAACGGACATCCTGGCACCAGCCATGGCCATGTCACAGCCAGCAGGCTACACCTGGTGGTCCAGGTCAGAAAGGGGTTGGACACACGGCTGGCTGCGGGACCGTAGAAAAGGGGCTGCACCAGACGACACTGGCAGACGACGAGATGGGCTAGCAAAGACTTACAGGCTCTGAAAAAGCCAGCCTATCTGTAGCCCATCCTCATCCTATAGACAGCCAGAAGGTGCCCACCCCTGTGGGCAAGGACAGAGCCACACCACCCACCCTGTCTCGACCCCATCCAGGTCCCGCAGGCCGATCAAAGGTGCTCGCAGCCATGGACAAAGGGAGCTCCATAAGACCCACCGTATCCGGACCCCATCCTCGTCCTACGGACAGCCAGGAGGTGCCCACCCTTGTGGGCAAAGGGAGAGCCGCAGCACCCACCTTACCTCGACCCCGTCCAGTTCCCGCAGGCAGATCAAAGGTGCTCACAGCCATGGACAAAGGGAGCTCCGCAAGACCCACCGTATCCAGACCCCATCCTCGTGCTCTGGACAGCCAGAAGGTGCCCACCCCTGTGGGCAAGGACAGAGCCACACTACCCACCCTGTCTCGACCCCGTCCAGGTCCCGCAGGCCGATCAAAGGTGCTCGCAGCCATGGACAAAGGGAGCTCCGCAAGACCCACCGTATCCGGACCCCATCCTCGTCCTGCAGACAGCCAGGAGGTGGGCACACTCGTGAGAAAAAGGGAGAGCCGCACCACCCACCCCATCTCTGTAACACGTCACGGTCCCACAAGCAACTGGAGGGAACACGCAGCCACGGACATTCTCAGCTTTGGATCCTTTCACAGCAAGACAGGCGCAATTCCCACACTCCACGCAGAGACACCCTCAGCATTGCCAGCCACTCGTGGACGCACGCTTCCACACTGGGCCACGTCTTCAGTGCCAAAGGCGTGAAAGAGCACCTCCCGAAAACTCAACAAGCGTCTTTCTTCCAGAAGAGCCCTCAGACCCACAACTCTCAGCAGCAAGTACCACCCAAAGCTTCCAAACAGGGCCGTGGCTACCACCTGCTGCTTTTAGTTCTCTTTTAACCTGTGCCGAGCTGCTGCTCTGTACACTCATCCTACAGCCTCCTCCTTTCCTTCCCCAGCACTACCAATTCTTCTCTTCTAGTGTATTGCATCGTTTATTGAACTGCGCCTTCTCACTGGACTGCTGGAAAAGCGGGATCACACGGATGCAGCACCAACTTCAGGCACCAGCCCACCCTGCTGAGGTCACGGCCACCACATCGCAGCCAGCAGACTGTTCCTGCTGCTCCACGTCACAAAGGCATTGCTGACACCCCTAGCCCCAGAAGAGGATAAAAAGGGCTGCGCCAAGCCAGACAGCCAGACGAGGCGGCAGGTGAGCGAGATCCGAGAGGAGCAGGCACCCAGGGGAAGGCAAGGAGGCTGGGGCTCCCCGCAGCAATGGAGGGGGACTTCTCTTTGGCTGCTTCTCCTGACAAGGACAGCCAGACTCCTGCAAAGGGACGCAACAAGGCCACGGCTCCTGTCCTCGCCCACTTCGTCACTGGCACGGAGAGCTCTCAACACGCTACAGGACAGATGAGACACCCCTGGCCACTACCCATCCCGGGCTTGCAGGGAGCTTCCCAAAGCCACAGGCAAAGGGAACGCCACAAAACTGTGCCCTGGGGGGCGGAGGGCTGGTCCCGAAACGGACATCCTGGCACCAGCCATGGCCATGTCACAGCCAGCAGGCTACGCCTGGTGGTCCAGGTCAGAAAGGGGTTGGACACACGGCTGGCTGCGGAACGGTAGAAAAGGGGCTGCACCAGACGAGACTGGCAGACGACGAGACGGGCTAGCAAAGACTTACAGGCTCTGAAAAAGCCACCCTATCTGTAGCCCATCCTCATCCTATAGACAGCCAGAAGGTGCCCACCCCTGTGGGCAAGCACAGAGCCACACCACCCACCCTGTCTCAACCCCATCCAGGTCCCGCAGGCCGATCAAAGGTGCTCGCAGCCATGGACAAAGGGAGCTCCATAAGACCCACCGTATCCGGACCCCATCCTCGTCCTACGGACAGCCAGGAGGTGCCCACCCTTGTGGGCAAAGGGAGAGCCGCACCACCCACCTTACCTCGACCCCGTCCAGTTCCCGCAGGCAGATCAAAGGTGCTCACAGCCATGGACAAAGGGAGCTCCGCAAGACCCACCGTATCCAGACCCCATCCTCGTGCTCTGGACAGCCAGAAGGTGCCCACCCCTGTGGGCAAGGACAGAGCCACACCACCCACCCTGTCTCGACCCCGTCCAGGTCCCGCAGGCCGATCAAAGGTGCTCGCAGCCATGGACAAAGGGAGCTCCGCAAGACCCACCGTATCCGGACCCCATCCTCGTCCTGCAGACAGCCAGGAGGTGGGCACACTCGTGAGAAAAAGGGAGAGCCGCACCACCCACCCCATCTCTGTAACATCTCACGGTCCCACAAGCAACTGGAGGGAACACGCAGCCACGGACATTCTCAGCTTTGGATCCTTTCACAGCAAGACAGGCGCAATTCCCACACTCCACGCAGAGACACCCTCAGCATTGCCAGCCACTCGTGGACGCACGCTTCCACACTGGGCCACGTCTTCAGTGCCAAAGGCATGAAAGAGCACCTCCCGAAAACTCAACAAGCGTCTTTCTTCCAGAAGAGCCCTCAGACCCACAACTCTCAGCAGCAAGTACCACCCAAAGCTTCCAAACAGGGCCGTGGCTACCACCTGCTGCTTCTAGTTCTCTTTTAACCTGTGCCGAGCTGCTGCTCTGTACACTCATCCTACAGCCTCCTCCTTTCCTTCCCCAGCACTACCAATTCTTCTCTTCTAGTGTATTGCATCGTTTATTGAACTGCGCCTTCTCACTGGACTGCTGGAAAAGCGGGATCACACGGATGCAGCACCAACTTCAGGCACCAGCCCACCCTGCTGAGGTCACGGCCACCACATCGCAGCCAGCAGACTGCTCCTGCTGCTCCACGTCACAAAGGCATTGCTGACACCCCTAGCCCCAGAAGAGGATAAAAAGGGCTGCGCCAAGCCAGACGGCCAGACGAGGCGGCAGGTGAGGGAGATCCGAGAGGAGCAGGCACCCAGGGGAAGGCAAGGAGGCTGGGGCTCCCCACAGCAATGGAGGGGGACTTCTCTTTGGCTGCTTCTCCTGACAAGGACAGCCAGACTCCTGCAAAGGGACGCAACAAGGCCACGGCTCCTGTCCTCGCCCACCTCGTCACTGGCACGGAGAGCTCTCAACACGCTACAGGACAGATGAGACACCCCTGGCCACTACCCATCCCGGGCTTGCAGGGAGCTTCCCAAAGCCACAGGCAAAGGGAACGCCACAAAACTGTGCCCTGGGGGGCGGAGGGCTGGTCCCGAAACGGACATCCTGGCACCAGCCATGGCCATGTCACAGCCAGCAGGCTACGCCTGGTGGTCCAGGTCAGAAAGGGGTTGGACACACGGCTGGCTGCGGAACGGTAGAAAAGGGGCTGCACCAGACGAGACTGGCAGACGACGAGACGGGCTAGCAAAGACTTACAGGCTCTGAAAAAGCCACCCTATCTGTAGCCCATCCTCATCCTATAGACAGCCAGAAGGTGCCCACCCCTGTGGGCAAGGACAGAGCCACACCACCCACCCTGTCTCGACCCCATCCAGGTCCCGCAGGCCGATCAAAAGTGCTCGCAGCCATGGACAAAGGGAGCTCTGCAAGACCCACCGTATCCGGACCCCATCCTCGTCCTACGGACAGCCAGGAGGTGCCCACCCTTGTGGGCAAAGGGAGAGCCGCACCACCCACCTTACCTCGACCCCGTCCAGTTCCCGCAGGCAGATCAAAGGTGCTCACAGCCATGGACAAAGGGAGCTCCGCAAGACCCACCGTATCCAGACCCCATCCTCGTGCTCTGGACAGCCAGAAGGTGCCCACCCCTGTGGGCAAGGACAGAGCCACACCACCCACCCTGTCTCGACCCCGTCCAGGTCCCGCAGGCCGATCAAAGGTGCTCGCAGCCATGGACAAAGGGAGCTCCGCAAGACCCACCGTATCCGGACCCCATCCTCGTCCTGCAGACAGCCAGGAGGTGGGCACACTCGTGAGAAAAAGGGAGAGCCGCACCACCCACCCCATCTCTGTAACACGTCACGGTCCCACAAGCAACTGGAGGGAACACGCAGCCACGGACATTCTCAGCTTTGGATCCTTTCACAGCAAGACAGGCGCAATTCCCACACTCCACGCAGAGACACCCTCAGCATTGCCAGCCACTCGTGGACGCACGCTTCCACACTGGGCCACGTCTTCAGTGCCAAAGGCATGAAAGAGCACCTCCCGAAAACTCAACAAGCGTCTTTCTTCCAGAAGAGCCCTCAGACCCACAACTCTCAGCAGCAAGTACCACCCAAAGCTTCCAAACAGGGCCGTGGCTACCACCTGCTGCTTTTAGTTCTCTTTTAACCTGTGCCCAGCTGCTGCTCTGTACACTCATCCTACAGCCTCCTCCTTTCCTTCCCCAGCACTACCAATTCTTCTCTTCTAGTGTATTGCATCGTTTATTGAACTGCGCCTTCTCACTGGACTGCTGGAAAAGCGGGATCACACGGATGCAGCACCAACTTCAGGCACCAGCCCACCCTGCTGATGTCACGGCCACCACATCGCAGCCAGCAGACTGTTCCTGCTGCTCCACGTCACAAAGGCATTGCTGACACCCCTAGCCCCAGAAGAGGATAAAAAGGGCTGCGCCAAGCCAGACAGCCAGACGAGGCAGCAGGTGAGCGAGATCCGAGAGGAGCAGGCACCCAGGGGAAGGCAAGGAGGCTGGGGCTCCCCACAGCAATGGAGGGGGACTTCTCTTTGGCTGCTTCTCCTGACAAGGACAGCCAGACTCCTGCAAAGGGACGCAACAAGGCCACGGCTCCTGTCCTCGCCCACTTCGTCACTGGCACGGAGAGCTCTCAACACGCTACAGGACAGATGAGACACCCCTGGCCACTACCCATCCCGGGCTTGCAGGGAGCTTCCCAAAGCCACAGGCAAAGGGAACGCCACAAAACTGTGCCCTGGGGGGCGGAGGGCTGGTCCCGAAACGGACATCCTGGCACCAGCCATGGCCATGTCACAGCCAGCAGGCTACGCCTGGTGGTCCAGGTCAGAAAGGGGTTGGACACACGGCTGGCTGCGGGACCGTAGAAAAGGGGCTGCACCAGACGAGACTGACAGACGACGAGACGGGCTAGCAAAGACAGGCTCTGAAAAAGCCACCCTATCTGTAGCCCATCCTCATCCTATAGACAGCCAGAAGGTGCCCACCCCTGTGGGCAAGGACAGAGCCACACCACCCACCCTGTCTCGACCCCATCCAGGTCCTGCAGGCCGATCAAAGGTGCTCGCAGCCATGGACAAAGGGAGCTCCATAAGACCCACCGTATCCGGACCCCATCCTCGTCCTACGGACAGCCAGGAGGTGCCCACCCTTGTGGGCAAAGGGAGAGCCGCAGCACCCACCTTACCTCGACCCCGTCCAGTTCCCGCAGGCAGATCAAAGGTGCTCACAGCCATGGACAAAGGGAGCTCCGCAAGACCCACCGTATCCAGACCCCATCCTCGTGCTCTGGACAGCCAGAAGGTGCCCACCCCTGTGGGCAAGGACAGAGCCACACCACCCACCCTGTCTCGACCCCGTCCAGGTCCCGCAGGCCGATCAAAGGTGCTCGCAGCCATGGACAAAGGGAGCTCCGCAAGACCCACCGTATCCGGACCCCATCCTCGTCCTGCAGACAGCCAGGAGGTGGGCACACTCGTGAGAAAAAGGGAGAGCCGCACCACCCACCCCATCTCTGTAACACGTCACGGTCCCACAAGCAACTGGAGGGAACACGCAGCCACGGACATTCTCAGCTTTGGATCCTTTCACAGCAAGACAGGCGCAATTCCCACACTCCACGCAGAGACACCCTCAGCATTGCCAGCCACTCGTGGACGCACGCTTCCACACTGGGCCACGTCTTCAGTGCCAAAGGCATGAAAGAGCACCTCCCGAAAACTCAACAAGCGTCTTTCTTCCAGAAGAGCCCTCAGACCCACAACTCTCAGCAGCAAGTACCACCCAAAGCTTCCAAACAGGGCCGTGGCTACCACCTGCTGCTTTTAGTTCTCTTTTAACCTGTGCCGAGCTGCTGCTCTGTACACTCATCCTACAGCCTCCTCCTTTCCTTCCCCAGCACTACCAATTCTTCTCTTCTAGTGTATTGCATCGTTTATTGAACTGCGCCTTCTCACTGGACTGCTGGAAAAGCGGGATCACACGGATGCAGCACCAACTTCAGGCACCAGCCCACCCTGCTGATGTCACGGCCACCACATCGCAGCCAGCAGACTGTTCCTGCTGCTCCACGTCACAAAGGCATTGCTGACACCCCTAGCCCCAGAAGAGGATAAAAAGGGCTGCGCCAAGCCAGACAGCCAGACGAGGCGGCAGGTGAGCGAGATCCGAGAGGAGCAGGCACCCAGGGGAAGGCAAGGAGGCTGGGGCTCCCCGCAGCAATGGAGGGGGACTTCTCTTTGGCTGCTTCTCCTGACAAGGACAGCCAGACTCCTGCAAAGGGACGCAACAAGGCCACGGCTCCTGTCCTCGCCCACTTCGTCACTGGCACGGAGAGCTCTCAACACGCTACAGGACAGATGAGACACCCCTGGCCACTACCCATCCCGGGCTTGCAGGGAGCTTCCCAAAGCCACAGGCAAAGGGAACGCCACAAAACTGTGCCCTGGGGGGCGGAGGGCTGGTCCCGAAACGGACATCCTGGCACCAGCCATGGCCATGTCACAGCCAGCAGGCTACGCCTGGTGGTCCAGGTCAGAAAGGGGTTGGACACACGGCTGGCTGCGGGACCGTAGAAAAGGGGCTGCACCAGACGAGACTGGCAGACGACGAGACGGGCTAGCAAAGACAGGCTCTGAAAAAGCCACCCTATCTGTAGCCCATCCTCATCCTATAGACAGCCAGAAGGTGCCCACCCCTGTGGGCAAGGACAGAGCCACACCACCCACCCTGTCTCGACCCCATCCAGGTCCCGCAGGCCGATCAAAGGTGCTCGCAGCCATGGACAAAGGGAGCTCCATAAGACCCACCGTATCCGGACCCCATCCTCGTCCTACGGACAGCCAGGAGGTGCCCACCCTTGTGGGCAAAGGGAGAGCCGCAGCACCCACCTTACCTCGACCCCGTCCAGTTCCCGCAGGCAGATCAAAGGTGCTCACAGCCATGGACAAAGGGAGCTCCGCAAGACCCACCGTATCCAGACCCCATCCTCGTGCTCTGGACAGCCAGAAGGTGCCCACCCCTGTAGGCAAGGACAGAGCCACACCACCCACCCTGTCTCGACCCCGTCCAGGTCCCGCAGGCCGATCAAAGGTGCTCGCAGCCATGGACAAAGGGAGCTCCGCAAGACCCACCGTATCCGGACCCCATCCTCGTCCTGCAGACAGCCAGGAGGTGGGCACACTCGTGAGAAAAAGGGAGAGCCGCACCACCCACCCCATCTCTGTAACACGTCACGGTCCCACAAGCAACTGGAGGGAACACGCAGCCACGGACATTCTCAGCTTTGGATCCTTTCACAGCAAGACAGGCGCAATTCCCACACTCCACGCAGAGACACCCTCAGCATTGCCAGCCACTCGTGGACGCACGCTTCCACACTGGGCCACGTCTTCAGTGCCAAAGGCATGAAAGAGCACCTCCCGAAAACTCAACAAGCGTCTTTCTTCCAGAAGAGCCCTCAGACCCACAACTCTCAGCAGCAAGTACCACCCAAAGCTTCCAAACAGGGCCGTGGCTACCACCTGCTGCTTTTAGTTCTCTTTTAACCTGTGCCGAGCTGCTGCTCTGTACACTCATCCTACAGCCTCCTCCTTTCCTTCCCCAGCACTACCAATTCTTCTCTTCTAGTGTATTGCATCGTTTATTGAACTGCGCCTTCTCACTGGACTGCTGGAAAAGCGGGATCACACGGATGCAGCACCAACCCACCCTGCTGATGTCACGGCCACCACATCGCAGCCAGCAGACTGCTCCTGCTGCTCCACGTCACGAAGGCATTGCTGACACCCCTAGCCCCAGAAGAGGATAAAAAGGGCTGCGCCAAGCCAGACGGCCAGACGAGGCGGCAGGTGAGCGAGATCCGAGAGGAGCAGGCACCCAGGGGAAGGCAAGGAGGCTGGGGCTCCCCGCAGCAATGGAGGGGGACTTCTCTTTGGCTGCTTCTCCTGACAATGACAGCCGGACTCCTGCAAAGGGACGCAACAAGGCCACGGCTCCTGTCCTCGCCCACTTCGTCACGGGCACGGAGAGCTCTCAACACGCTACAGGACAGATGAGACACCCCTGGCCACTACCCATCCCGGGCTTGCAGGGAGCTTCCCAAAGCCACAGGCAAAGGGAACGCCACAAAACTGTGCCCTGGGGGGCGGAGGGCTGGTCCCGAAACGGACATCCTGGCACCAGCCATGGCCATGTCACAGCCAGCAGGCTACGCCTGGTGGTCCAGGTCAGAAAGGGGTTGGACACACGGCTGGCTGCGGGACCGTAGAAAAGGGGCTGCACCAGACGAGACTGGCAGACGACGAGACGGGCTAGCAAAGACAGGCTCTGAAAAAGCCAGCCTATCTGTAGCCCATCCTCATCCTATAGACAGCCAGAAGGTGCCCACCCCTGTGGGCAAGGACAGAGCCACACCACCCACCCTGTCTCGACCCCATCCAGGTCCCGCAGGCCGATCAAAGGTGCTCGCAGCCATGGACAAAGGGAGCTCCATAAGACCCACCGTATCCGGACCCCATCCTCGTCCTACGGACAGCCAGGAGGTGCCCACCCTTGTGGGCAAAGGGAGAGCCGCAGCACCCACCTTACCTCGACCCCGTCCAGTTCCCGCAGGCAGATCAAAGGTGCTCACAGCCATGGACAAAGGGAGCTCCGCAAGACCCACCGTATCCAGACCCCATCCTCGTGCTCTGGACAGCCAGAAGGTGCCCACCCCTGTGGGCAAGGACAGAGCCACACCACCCACCCTGTCTCGACCCCGTCCAGGTCCCGCAGGCCGATCAAAGGTGCTCGCAGCCATGGACAAAGGGAGCTCCGCAAGACCCACCGTATCCAGACCCCATCCTCGTCCTGCAGACAGCCAGGAGGTGGGCACACTCGTGAGAAAAAGGGAGAGCCGTACCACCCACCCCATCTCTGTAACATGTCACGGTCCCACAAGCAACTGGAGGGAACACGCAGCCACGGACATTCTCAGCTTTGGATCCTTTCACAGCAAGACAGGCGCAATTCCCACACTCCACGCAGAGACACCCTCAGCATTGCCAGCCACTCGTGGACGCACGCTTCCACACTGGGCCACGTCTTCAGTGCCAAAGGCGTGAAAGAGCACCTCCCGAAAACTCAACAAGCGTCTTTCTTCCAGAAGAGCCCTCAGACCCACAACTCTCAGCAGCAAGTACCACCCAAAGCTTCCAAACAGGGCCGTGGCTACCACCTGCTGCTTTTAGTTCTCTTTTAACCTGTGCCCAGCTGCTGCTCTGTACACTCATCCTACAGCCTCCTCCTTTCCTTCCCCAGCACTACCAATTCTTCTCTTCTAGTGTATTGCATCGTTTATTGAACTGCGCCTTCTCACTGGACTGCTGGAAAAGCGGGATCACACGGATGCAGCACCAGCCCACCCTGCTGATGTCACGGCCACCACATCGCAGCCAGCAGACTGCTCCTGCTGCTCCACGTCACGAAGGCATTGCTGACACCCCTAGCCCCAGAAGAGGATAAAAAGGGCTGCGCCAAGCCAGACGGCCAGACGAGGCGGCAGGTGAGCGAGATCCGAGAGGAGCAGGCACCCGGGGGAAGGCAAGGAGGCTGGGGCTCCCCACAGCAATGGAGGGGGACTTCTCTTTGGCTGCTTCTCCTGACAAGGACAGCCAGACTCCTGCAAAGGGACGCAACAAGGCCACGGCTCCTGTCCTCGCCCACCTCGTCACTGGCACGGAGAGCTCTCAACACGCTACAGGACAGATGAGACACCCCTGGCCACTACCCATCCCGGGCTTGCAGGGAGCTTCCCAAAGCCACAGGCAAAGGGAACGCCACAAAACTGTGCCCTGGGGGGCGGAGGGCTGGTCCCGAAACGGACATCCTGGCACCAGCCATGGCCATGTCACAGCCAGCAGGCTACGCCTGGTGGTCCAGGTCAGAAAGGGGTTGGACACACGGCTGGCTGCGGAACGATAGAAAAGGGGCTGCACCAGACGAGACTGGCAGACGACGAGACGGGCTAGCAAAGACTTACAGGCTCTGAAAAAGCCACCCTATCTGTAGCCCATCCTCATCCTATAGACAGCCAGAAGGTGCCCACCCCTGTGGGCAAGGACAGAGCCACACCACCCACCCTGTCTCGACCCCATCCAGGTCCCGCAGGCCGATCAAAGGTGCTCGCAGCCATGGACAAAGGGAGCTCCATAAGACCCACCGTATCCGGACCCCATCCTCGTCCTACGGACAGCCAGGAGGTGCCCACCCTTGTGGGCAAAGGGAGAGCCGCACCACCCACCTTGTCTCGACCCCGTCCAGTTCGCGCAGGCAGATCAAAGGTGCTCACAGCCATAAACAAAGGGAGCTCCGCAAGACCCACCGTATCCAGACCCCATCCTCGTGCTCTGGACAGCCAGAAGGTGCCCACCCCTGTGGGCAAGGACAGAGCCACACCACCCACCCTGTCTCGACCCCGTCCAGGTCCCGCAGGCCGATCAAAGGTGCTCGCAGCCATGGACAAAGGGAGCTCCGCAAGACCCACCGTATCCAGACCCCATCCTCGTCCTGCAGACAGCCAGGAGGTGGGCACACTCGTGAGAAAAAGGGAGAGCCGCACCACCCACCCCATCTCTGTAACATGTCACGGTCCCACAAGCAACTGGAGGGAACACGCAGCCACGGACATTCTCAGCTTTGGATCCTTTCACAGCAAGACAGGCGCAATTCCCACACTCCACGCAGAGACACCCTCAGCATTGCCAGCCACTCGTGGACGCACGCTTCCACACTGGGCCGCGTCTTCAGTGCCAAAGGCGTGAAAGAGCACCTCCCGAAAACTCAACAAGCGTCTTTCTTCCAGAAGAGCCCTCAGACCCACAACTCTCAGCAGCAAGTACCACCCAAAGCTTCCAAACAGGGCCGTGGCTACCACCTGCTGCTTTTAGTTCTCTTTTAACCTGTGCCGAGCTGCTGCTCTGTACACTCATCCTACAGCCTCCTCCTTTCCTTCCCCAGCACTACCAATTCTTCTCTTCTAGTGTATTGCATCGTTTATTGAACTGCGCCTTCTCACTGGACTGCTGGAAAAGCGGGATCACACGGATGCAGCACCAACCCACCCTGCTGATGTCACGGCCACCACATCGCAGCCAGCAGACTGCTCCTGCTGCTCCACGTCACGAAGGCATTGCTGACAGCCCTAGCCCCAGAAGAGGATAAAAAGGGCTGCGCCAAGCCAGACGGCCAGACGAGGCGGCAGGTGAGCGAGATCCGAGAGGAGCAGGCACCCAGGGGAAGGCAAGGAGGCTGGGGCTCCCCACAGCAATGGAGGGGGACTTCTCTTTGGCTGCTTCTCCTGACAATGACAGCCAGACTCCTGCAAAGGGACGCAACAAGGCCACGGCTCCTGTCCTCGCCCACCTCGTCACTGGCACGGAGAGCTCTCAACACGCTACAGGACAGATGAGACACCCCTGGCCACTACCCATCCCGGGCTTGCAGGGAGCTTCCCAAAGCCACAGGCAAAGGGAACGCCACAAAACTGTGCCCTGGGGGGCGGAGGGCTGGTCCCGAAACGGACATCCTGGCACCAGCCATGGCCATGTCACAGCCAGCAGGCTACGCCTGGTGGTCCAGGTCAGAAAGGGGTTGGACACACGGCTGGCTGCGGAACGGTAGAAAAGGGGCTGCACCAGACGAGACTGGCAGACGACGAGACGGGCTAGCAAAGACTTACAGGCTCTGAAAAAGCCACCCTATCTGTAGCCCATCCTCATCCTACAGACAGCCAGAAGGTGCCCACCCCTGTGGGCAAGGACAGAGCCACACCACCCATCTTACCTCGAACCCGTCCAGTTCCCGCAGGCAGATCAAAGGTGCTCGCAGCCATGGACAAAGGGAGCTCCGCAAGACCCACCGTATCCAGACACCATCCTCGTGCTATGGACAGCCAGAAGGTGCCCACCCCTGTGGGCAAGGACAGAGCCACACCACCCACCCTGTCTCGACCCCGTCCAGGTCCCGCAGGCCGATCAAAGGTGCTCGCAGCCATGGACAAAGGGAGCTCCGCAAGACCCACCGTATCCGGACCCCATCCTCGTCCTGCAGACAGCCAGGAGGTGGGCACACTCGTGAGAAAAAGGGAGAGCCGCACCACCCACCCCATCTCTGTAACATGTCACGGTCCCACAAGCAACTGGAGGGAACACGCAGCCACGGACATTCTCAGCTTTGGATCCTTTCACAGCAAGACAGGCGCAATTCCCACACTCCACGCAGAGACACCCTCAGCATTGCCAGCCACTCGTGGACGCACGCTTCCACACTGGGCCACGTCTTCAGTGCCAAAGGCGTGAAAGAGCACCTCCCGAAAACTCAACAAGCGTCTTTCTTCCAGAAGAGCCCTCAGACCCACAACTCTCAGCAGCAAGTACCACCCAAAGCTTCCAAACAGGGCCGTGGCTACCACCTGCTGCTTTTAGTTCTCTTTTAACCTGTGCCGAGCTGCTGCTCTGTACACTCATCCTACAGCCTCCTCCTTTCCTTCCCCAGCACTACCAATTCTTCTCTTCTAGTGTATTGCATCGTTTATTGAACTGCGCCTTCTCACTGGACTGCTGGAAAAGCGGGATCACACGGATGCAGCACCAGCCCACCCTGCTGATGTCACGGCCACCACATCGCAGCCAGCAGACTGCTCCTGCTGCTCCACGTCACGAAGGCATTGTTGACACCCCTAGCCCCAGAAGAGGATAAAAAGGGCTGCGCCAAGCCAGACGGCCAGACGAGGCGGCAGGTGAGGGAGACCCGAGAGGAGCAGGCACCCAGGGGAAGGCAAGGAGGCTGGGGCTCCCCACAGCAATGGAGGGGGACTTCTCTTTGGCTGCTTCTCCTGACAGTGACAGCCAGACTCCTGCAAAGGGACGCAACAAGGCCACGGCTCCTGTCCTCGCCCACCTCGTCACTGGCACGGAGAGCTCTCAACACGCTACAGGACAGATGAGACACCCCTGGCCACTACCCATCCCGTGCATGCAGGGAGCTTCCCAAAGCCACAGGCAAAGGGAACGCCACAAAACTGTGCCCTGGGGGGCGGAGGGCTGGTCCCGAAACGGACATCCTGGCACCAGCCATGGCCATGTCACAGCCAGCAGGCTACGCCTGGTGGTCCAGGTCAGAAAGGGGTTGGACACACGGCTGGCTGCGGAACGGTAGAAAAGGGGCTGCACCAGACGAGACTGGCAGACGACGAGACGGGCTAGCAAAGACTTACAGGCTCTGAAAAAGCCACCCTATCTGTAGCCCATCCTCATCCTATAGACAGCCAGAAGGTGCCCACCCCTGTGGGCAAGGACAGAGCCACACCACCCACCCTGTCTCGACCCCGTCCAGGTCCCGCAGGCTGATCAAAGGTGCTCGCAGCCATGGACAAAGGGAGCTCCGCAAGACCCACCGTATCCGGACCCCATCCTCGTCCTGCAGACAGCCAGGAGGTGGGCACACTCGTGAGAAAAAGGGAGAGCCGCACCACCCACCCCATCTCTGTAACATGTCACGGTCCCACAAGCAACTGGAGGGAACACGCAGCCACGGACATTCTCAGCTTTGGATCCTTTCACAGCAAGACAGGCGCAATTCCCACACTCCACGCAGAGACACCCTCAGCATTGCCAGCCACTCGTGGACGCACGCTTCCACACTGGGCCACATCTTCAGTGCCAAAGGCGTGAAAGAGCACCTCCCGAAAACTCAACAAGCATCTTTCTTCCAGAAGAGCCCTCAGACCCACAACTCTCAGCAGCAAGTACCACCCAAAGCTTCCAAACAGGGCCGTGGCTACCACCTGCTGCTTTTAGTTCTCTTTTAACCTGTGCCGAGCTGCTGCTCTGTACACTCATCCTACAGCCTCCTCCTTTCCTTCCCCAGCACTACCAATTCTTCTCTTCTAGTGTATTGCATCGTTTATTGAACTGCGCCTTCTCACTGGACTGCTGGAAAAGCGGGATCACACGGATGCAGCACGAGACCACCCTGCTGATGTCACGGCCACCACATCGCAGCCAGCAGACTGCTCCTGCTGCTCCACGTCACAAAGGCATTGCTGACACCCCTAGCCCCAGAAGAGGATAAAAAGGGCTGCGCCAAGCCAGACAGCCAGACGAGGCAGCAGGTGAGGGAGATCCGAGAGGAGCAGGCACCCAGGGGAAGGCAAGGAGGCTGGGGCTCCCCACAGCAATGGAGGGGGACTTCTCTTTGGCTGCTTCTCCTGACAAGGACAGCCAGACTCCTGCAAAGGGACGCAACAAGGCCACGGCTCCTGTCCTCGCCCACCTCGTCACTGGCACGGAGAGCTCTCAACACGCTACAGGACAGATGAGACACCCCTGGCCACTACCCATCCCGGGCTTGCAGGGAGCTTCCCAAAGCCACAGGCAAAGGGAACGCCACAAAACTGTGCCCTGGGGGGCGGAGGGCTGGTCCCAAAACGGACATCCTGGCACCAGCCATGGCCATGTCACAGCCAGCAGGCTACGCCTGGTGGTCCAGGTCAGAAAGGGGTTGGACACACGGCTGGCTGCGGGACCGTAGAAAAGGGGCTGCACCAGACGAGACTGGCAGACGACGAGACGGGCTAGCAAAGACAGGCTCTGAAAAAGCCACCCTATCTGTAGCCCATCCTCATCCTATAGACAGCCAGAAGGTGCCCACCCCTGTGGGCAAGGACAGAGCCACACCACCCACCCTGTCTCGACCCCATCCAGGTCCCGCAGGCCGATCAAAGGTGCTCGCAGCCATGGACAAAGGGAGCTCCATAAGACCCACCGTATCCGGACCCCATCCTCGTCCTACGGACAGCCAGGAGGTGCCCACCCTTGTGGGCAAAGGGAGAGCCGCACCACCCACCTTGTCTCGACCCCGTCCAGTTCGCGCAGGCAGATCAAAGGTGCTCACAGCCATAAACAAAGGGAGCTCCGCAAGACCCACCGTATCCAGACCCCATCCTCGTGCTCTGGACAGCCAGAAGGTGCCCACCCCTGTGGGCAAGGACAGAGCCACACCACCCACCCTGTCTCGACCCCGTCCAGGTCCCGCAGGCCGATCAAAGGTGCTCGCAGCCATGGACAAAGGGAGCTCCGCAAGACCCACCGTATCCAGACCCCATCCTCGTCCTGCAGACAGCCAGGAGGTGGGCACACTCGTGAGAAAAAGGGAGAGCCGCACCACCCACCCCATCTCTGTAACATGTCACGGTCCCACAAGCAACTGGAGGGAACACGCAGCCACGGACATTCTCAGCTTTGGATCCTTTCACAGCAAGACAGGCGCAATTCCCACACTCCACGCAGAGACACCCTCAGCATTGCCAGCCACTCGTGGACGCACGCTTCCACACTGGGCCGCGTCTTCAGTGCCAAAGGCGTGAAAGAGCACCTCCCGAAAACTCAACAAGCGTCTTTCTTCCAGAAGAGCCCTCAGACCCACAACTCTCAGCAGCAAGTACCACCCAAAGCTTCCAAACAGGGCCGTGGCTACCACCTGCTGCTTTTAGTTCTCTTTTAACCTGTGCCGAGCTGCTGCTCTGTACACTCATCCTACAGCCTCCTCCTTTCCTTCCCCAGCACTACCAATTCTTCTCTTCTAGTGTATTGCATCGTTTATTGAACTGCGCCTTCTCACTGGACTGCTGGAAAAGCGGGATCACACGGATGCAGCACCAACCCACCCTGCTGATGTCACGGCCACCACATCGCAGCCAGCAGACTGCTCCTGGTGCTCCACGTCACGAAGGCATTGCTGACAGCCCTAGCCCCAGAAGAGGATAAAAAGGGCTGCGCCAAGCCAGACGGCCAGACGAGGCGGCAGGTGAGCGAGATCCGAGAGGAGCAGGCACCCAGGGGAAGGCAAGGAGGCTGGGGCTCCCCACAGCAATGGAGGGGGACTTCTCTTTGGCTGCTTCTCCTGACAATGACAGCCAGACTCCTGCAAAGGGACGCAACAAGGCCACGGCTCCTGTCCTCGCCCACCTCGTCACTGGCACGGAGAGCTCTCAACACGCTACAGGACAGATGAGACACCCCTGGCCACTACCCATCCCGGGCTTGCAGGGAGCTTCCCAAAGCCACAGGCAAAGGGAACGCCACAAAACTGTGCCCTGGGGGGCGGAGGGCTGGTCCCGAAACGGACATCCTGGCACCAGCCATGGCCATGTCACAGCCAGCAGGCTACGCCTGGTGGTCCAGGTCAGAAAGGGGTTGGACACACGGCTGGCTGCGGAACGGTAGAAAAGGGGCTGCACCAGACGAGACTGGCAGACGACGAGACGGGCTAGCAAAGACTTACAGGCTCTGAAAAAGCCACCCTATCTGTAGCCCATCCTCATCCTACAGACAGCCAGAAGGTGCCCACCCCTGTGGGCAAGGACAGAGCCACACCACCCATCTTACCTCGAACCCGTCCAGTTCCCGCAGGCAGATCAAAGGTGCTCGCAGCCATGGACAAAGGGAGCTCCGCAAGACCCACCGTATCCAGACACCATCCTCGTGCTATGGACAGCCAGAAGGTGCCCACCCCTGTGGGCAAGGACAGAGCCACACCACCCACCCTGTCTCGACCCCGTCCAGGTCCCGCAGGCCGATCAAAGGTGCTCGCAGCCATGGACAAAGGGAGCTCCGCAAGACCCACCGTATCCGGACCCCATCCTCGTCCTGCAGACAGCCAGGAGGTGGGCACACTCGTGAGAAAAAGGGAGAGCCGCACCACCCACCCCATCTCTGTAACATGTCACGGTCCCACAAGCAACTGGAGGGAACACGCAGCCACGGACATTCTCAGCTTTGGATCCTTTCACAGCAAGACAGGCGCAATTCCCACACTCCACGCAGAGACACCCTCAGCATTGCCAGCCACTCGTGGACGCACGCTTCCACACTGGGCCACGTCTTCAGTGCCAAAGGCGTGAAAGAGCACCTCCCGAAAACTCAACAAGCGTCTTTCTTCCAGAAGAGCCCTCAGACCCACAACTCTCAGCAGCAAGTACCACCCAAAGCTTCCAAAGAGGGCCGTGGCTACCACCTGCTGCTTTTAGTTCTCTTTTAACCTGTGCCGAGCTGCTGCTCTGTACACTCATCCTACAGCCTCCTCCTTTCCTTCCCCAGCACTACCAATTCTTCTCTTCTAGTGTATTGCATCGTTTATTGAACTGCGCCTTCTCACTGGACTGCTGGAAAAGCGGGATCACACGGATGCAGCACCAGCCCACCCTGCTGATGTCACGGCCACCACATCGCAGCCAGCAGACTGCTCCTGCTGCTCCACGTCACGAAGGCATTGTTGACACCCCTAGCCCCAGAAGAGGATAAAAAGGGCTGCGCCAAGCCAGACGGCCAGACGAGGCGGCAGGTGAGGGAGACCCGAGAGGAGCAGGCACCCAGGGGAAGGCAAGGAGGCTGGGGCTCCCCACAGCAATGGAGGGGGACTTCTCTTTGGCTGCTTCTCCTGACAGTGACAGCCAGACTCCTGCAAAGGGACGCAACAAGGCCACGGCTCCTGTCCTCGCCCACCTCGTCACTGGCACGGAGAGCTCTCAACACGCTACAGGACAGATGAGAGACCCCTGGCCACTACCCATCCCGTGCATGCAGGGAGCTTCCCAAAGCCACAGGCAAAGGGAACGCCACAAAACTGTGCCCTGGGGGGCGGAGGGCTGGTCCCGAAACGGACATCCTGGCACCAGCCATGGCCATGTCACAGCCAGCAGGCTACGCCTGGTGGTCCAGGTCAGAAAGGGGTTGGACACACGGCTGGCTGCGGAACGGTAGAAAAGGGGCTGCACCAGACGAGACTGGCAGACGACGAGACGGGCTAGCAAAGACTTACAGGCTCTGAAAAAGCCACCCTATCTGTAGCCCATCCTCATCCTATAGACAGCCAGAAGGTGCCCACCCCTGTGGGCAAGGACAGAGCCACACCACCCACCCTGTCTCGACCCCGTCCAGGTCCCGCAGGCTGATCAAAGGTGCTCGCAGCCATGGACAAAGGGAGCTCCGCAAGACCCACCGTATCCGGACCCCATCCTCGTCCTGCAGACAGCCAGGAGGTGGGCACACTCGTGAGAAAAAGGGAGAGCCGCACCACCCACCCCATCTCTGTAACATGTCACGGTCCCACAAGCAACTGGAGGGAACACGCAGCCACGGACATTCTCAGCTTTGGATCCTTTCACAGCAAGACAGGCGCAATTCCCACACTCCACGCAGAGACACCCTCAGCATTGCCAGCCACTCGTGGACGCACGCTTCCACACTGGGCCACATCTTCAGTGCCAAAGGCGTGAAAGAGCACCTCCCGAAAACTCAACAAGCATCTTTCTTCCAGAAGAGCCCTCAGACCCACAACTCTCAGCAGCAAGTACCACCCAAAGCTTCCAAACAGGGCCGTGGCTACCACCTGCTGCTTTTAGTTCTCTTTTAACCTGTGCCGAGCTGCTGCTCTGTACACTCATCCTACAGCCTCCTCCTTTCCTTCCCCAGCACTACCAATTCTTCTCTTCTAGTGTATTGCATCGTTTATTGAACTGCGCCTTCTCACTGGACTGCTGGAAAAGCGGGATCACACGGATGCAGCACGAGACCACCCTGCTGATGTCACGGCCACCACATCGCAGCCAGCAGACTGCTCCTGCTGCTCCACGTCACAAAGGCATTGCTGACACCCCTAGCCCCAGAAGAGGATAAAAAGGGCTGCGCCAAGCCAGACAGCCAGACGAGGCAGCAGGTGAGGGAGATCCGAGAGGAGCAGGCACCCAGGGGAAGGCAAGGAGGCTGGGGCTCCCCACAGCAATGGAGGGGGACTTCTCTTTGGCTGCTTCTCCTGACAAGGACAGCCAGACTCCTGCAAAGGGACGCAACAAGGCCACGGCTCCTGTCCTCGCCCACCTCGTCACTGGCACGGAGAGCTCTCAACACGCTACAGGACAGATGAGACACCCCTGGCCACTACCCATCCCGGGCTTGCAGGGAGCTTCCCAAAGCCACAGGCAAAGGGAACGCCACAAAACTGTGCCCTGGGGGGCGGAGGGCTGGTCCCGAAACGGACATCCTGGCACCAGCCATGGCCATGTCACAGCCAGCAGGCTACGCCTGGTGGTCCAGGTCAGAAAGGGGTTGGACACACGGCTGGCTGCGGGACCGTAGAAAAGGGGCTGCACCAGACGAGACTGGCAGACGACGAGACGGGCTAGCAAAGACTTACAGGCTCTGAAAAAGCCACCCTATCTGTAGCCCATCCTCATCCTATAGACAGCCAGAAGGTGCCCACCCCTGTGGGCAAGGACAGAGCCACACCACCCACCCTGTCTCGACCCCGTCCAGGTCCCGCAGGCCGATCAAAGGTGCTCGCAGCCATGGACAAAGGGAGCTCCGCAAGACCCATCGTATCCGGACCCCATCCTCGTCCTACGGACAGCCAGGAGGTGCCCACCCTTGTGGGCAAAGGGAGAGCCGCACCACCCACCTTGTCTCGACCCCGTCCAGTTCGCGCAGGCCGATCAAAGGTGCTCACAGCCATGGACAAAGGGAGCTCCGCAAGACCCACCGTATCCAGACCCCATCCTCGTGCTCTGGACAGCCAGAAGGTGCCCACCCCTGTGGGCAAGGACAGAGCCACACCACCCACCCTGTCTCGACCCCGTCCAGGTCCCGCAGGCCGATCAAAGGTGCTCGCAGCCATGGACAAAGGGAGCTCCGCAAGACCCACCGTATCCAGACCCCATCCTCGTCCTGCAGACAGCCAGGAGGTGGGCACACTCGTGAGAAAAAGGGAGAGCCGTACCACCCACCCCATCTCTGTAACATGTCACGGTCCCACAAGCAACTGGAGGGAACACGCAGCCACGGACATTCTCAGCTTTGGATCCTTTCACAGCAAGACAGGCGCAATTCCCACACTCCACGCAGAGACACCCTCAGCATTGCCAGCCACTCGTGGACGCACGCTTCCACACTGGGCCACGTCTTCAGTGCCAAAGGCGTGAAAGAGCACCTCCCGAAAACTCAACAAGCGTCTTTCTTCCAGAAGAGCCCTCAGACCCACAACTCTCAGCAGCAAGTACCACCCAAAGCTTCCAAACAGGGCCGTGGCTACCACCTGCTGCTTTTAGTTCTCTTTTAACCTGTGCCGAGCTGCTGCTCTGTACACTCATCCGACAGCCTCCTCCTTTCCTTCCCCAGCACTACCAATTCTTCTCTTCTAGTGTATTGCATCGTTTATTGAACTGCGCCTTCTCATTGGACTGCTGGAAAAGCGGGATCACACGGATGCAGCACCAACCCACCCTGCTGATGTCACGGCCACCACATCGCAGCCAGCAGACTGCTCCTGCTGCTCCACGTCACGAAGGCATTGCTGACAGCCCTAGCCCCAGAAGAGGATAAAAAGGGCTGCGCCAAGCCAGACGGCCAGACGAGGCGGCAGGTGAGCGAGATCCGAGAGGAGCAGGCACCCAGGGGAAGGCAAGGAGGCTGGGGCTCCCCACAGCAATGGAGGGGGACTTCTCTTTGGCTGCTTCTCCTGACAATGACAGCCAGACTCCTGCAAAGGGACGCAACAAGGCCACGGCTCCTGTCCTCGCCCACCTCGTCACTGGCACGGAGAGCTCTCAACACGCTACAGGACAGATGAGACACCCCTGGCCACTACCCATCCCGGGCTTGCAGGGAGCTTCCCAAAGCCACAGGCAAAGGGAACGCCACAAAACTGTGCCCTGGGGGGCGGAGGGCTGGTCCCGAAACGGACATCCTGGCACCAGCCATGGCCATGTCACAGCCAGCAGGCTACGCCTGGTGGTCCAGGTCAGAAAGGGGTTGGACACACGGCTGGCTGCGGAACGGTAGAAAAGGGGCTGCACCAGACGAGACTGGCAGACGACGAGACGGGCTAGCAAAGACTTACAGGCTCTGAAAAAGCCACCCTATCTGTAGCCCATCCTCATCCTACAGACAGCCAGAAGGTGCCCACCCCTGTGGGCAAGGACAGAGCCACACCACCCACCTTACCTCGAACCCGTCCAGTTCCCGCAGGCAGATCAAAGGTGCTCACAGCCATGGACAAAGGGAGCTCCGCAAGACCCACCGTATCCAGACACCATCCTCGTGCTATGGACAGCCAGAAGGTGCCCACCCCTGTGGGCAAGGACAGAGCCACACCACCCACCCTGTCTCGACCCCGTCCAGGTCCCGCAGGCCGATCAAAGGTGCTCGCAGCCATGGACAAAGGGAGCTCCGCAAGACCCACCGTATCCAGACCCCATCCTCGTCCTACGGACAGCCAGAAGGTGCCCACCCCTGTGGGCAAGGACAGAGCCACACCACCCACCCTGTCTCGACCCCGTCCAGGTCCCGCAGGCCGATCAAAGGTGCTCGCAGCCATGGACAAAGGGAGCTCCGCAAGACCCACCGTATCCAGACCCCATCCTCGTCCTGCAGACAGCCAGGAGGTGGGCACACTCGTGAGAAAAAGGGAGAGCCGCACCACCCACCCCATCTCTGTAACATGTCACGGTCCCACAAGCAACTGGAGGGAACACGCAGCCACGGACATTCTCAGCTTTGGATCCTTTCACAGCAAGACAGGCGCAATTCCCACACTCCACGCAGAGACACCCTCAGCATTGCCAGCCACTCGTGGACGCACGCTTCCACACTGGGCCGCGTCTTCAGTGCCAAAGGCGTGAAAGAGCACCTCCCGAAAACTCAACAAGCGTCTTTCTTCCAGAAGAGCCCTCAGACCCACAACTCTCAGCAGCAAGTACCACCCAAAGCTTCCAAACAGGGCCGTGGCTACCACCTGCTGCTTTTAGTTCTCTTTTAACCTGTGCCGAGCTGCTGCTCTGTACACTCATCCTACAGCCTCCTCCTTTCCTTCCCCAGCACTACCAATTCTTCTCTTCTAGTGTATTGCATCGTTTATTGAACTGCGCCTTCTCACTGGACTGCTGGAAAAGCGGGATCACACGGATGCAGCACGAGACCACCCTGCTGATGTCACGGCCACCACATCGCAGCCAGCAGACTGCTCCTGCTGCTCCACGTCACGAAGGCATTGCTGACAGCCCTAGCCCCAGAAGAGGATAAAAAGGGCTGCGCCAAGCCAGACGGCCAGACGAGGCGGCAGGTGAGCGAGATCCGAGAGGAGCAGGCACCCAGGGGAAGGCAAGGAGGCTGGGGCTCCCCACAGCAATGGAGGGGGACTTCTCTTTGGCTGCTTCTCCTGACAATGACAGCCAGACTCCTGCAAAGGGACGCAACAAGGCCACGGCTCCTGTCCTCGCCCACCTCGTCACTGGCACGGAGAGCTCTCAACACGCTACAGGACAGATGAGACACCCCTGGCCACTACCCATCCCGGGCTTGCAGGGAGCTTCCCAAAGCCACAGGCAAAGGGAACGCCACAAAACTGTGCCCTGGGGGGCGGAGGGCTGGTCCCGAAACGGACATCCTGGCACCAGCCATGGCCATGTCACAGCCAGCAGGCTACGCCTGGTGGTCCAGGTCAGAAAGGGGTTGGACACACGGCTGGCTGCGGAACGGTAGAAAAGGGGCTGCACCAGACGAGACTGGCAGACGACGAGACGGGCTAGCAAAGACTTACAGGCTCTGAAAAAGCCACCCTATCTGTAGCCCATCCTCATCCTACAGACAGCCAGAAGGTGCCCACCCCTGTGGGCAAGGACAGAGCCACACCACCCATCTTACCTCGAACCCGTCCAGTTCCCGCAGGCAGATCAAAGGTGCTCGCAGCCATGGACAAAGGGAGCTCCGCAAGACCCACCGTATCCAGACACCATCCTCGTGCTATGGACAGCCAGAAGGTGCCCACCCCTGTGGGCAAGGACAGAGCCACACCACCCACCCTGTCTCGACCCCGTCCAGGTCCCGCAGGCCGATCAAAGGTGCTCGCAGCCATGGACAAAGGGAGCTCCGCAAGACCCACCGTATCCGGACCCCATCCTCGTCCTGCAGACAGCCAGGAGGTGGGCACACTCGTGAGAAAAAGGGAGAGCCGCACCACCCACCCCATCTCTGTAACATGTCACGGTCCCACAAGCAACTGGAGGGAACACGCAGCCACGGACATTCTCAGCTTTGGATCCTTTCACAGCAAGACAGGCGCAATTCCCACACTCCACGCAGAGACACCCTCAGCATTGCCAGCCACTCGTGGACGCACGCTTCCACACTGGGCCACATCTTCAGTGCCAAAGGCGTGAAAGAGCACCTCCCGAAAACTCAACAAGCATCTTTCTTCCAGAAGAGCCCTCAGACCCACAACTCTCAGCAGCAAGTACCACCCAAAGCTTCCAAACAGGGCCGTGGCTACCACCTGCTGCTTTTAGTTCTCTTTTAACCTGTGCCGAGCTGCTGCTCTGTACACTCATCCTACAGCCTCCTCCTTTCCTTCCCCAGCACTACCAATTCTTCTCTTCTAGTGTATTGCATCGTTTATTGAACTGCGCCTTCTCACTGGACTGCTGGAAAAGCGGGATCACACGGATGCAGCACCAACCCACCCTGCTGATGTCACGGCCACCACATCGCAGCCAGCAGACTGCTCCTGCTGCTCCACGTCACAAAGGCATTGCTGACACCCCTAGCCCCAGAAGAGGATAAAAAGGGCTGCGCCAAGCCAGACAGCCAGACGAGGCAGCAGGTGAGGGAGATCCGAGAGGAGCAGGCACCCAGGGGAAGGCAAGGAGGCTGGGGCTCCCCACAGCAATGGAGGGGGACTTCTCTTTGGCTGCTTCTCCTGACAAGGACAGCCAGACTCCTGCAAAGGGACGCAACAAGGCCACGGCTCCTGTCCTCGCCCACCTCGTCACTGGCACGGAGAGCTCTCAACACGCTACAGGACAGATGAGACACCCCTGGCCACTACCCATCCCGGGCTTGCAGGGAGCTTCCCAAAGCCACAGGCAAAGGGAACGCCACAAAACTGTGCCCTGGGGGGCGGAGGGCTGGTCCCGAAACGGACATCCTGGCACCAGCCATGGCCATGTCACAGCCAGCAGGCTACGCCTGGTGGTCCAGGTCAGAAAGGGGTTGGACACACGGCTGGCTGCGGGACCGTAGAAAAGGGGCTGCACCAGACGAGACTGGCAGACGACGAGACGGGCTAGCAAAGACTTACAGGCTCTGAAAAAGCCACCCTATCTGTAGCCCATCCTCATCCTATAGACAGCCAGAAGGTGCCCACCCCTGTGGGCAAGGACAGAGCCACACCACCCACCCTGTCTCGACCCCGTCCAGGTCCCGCAGGCCGATCAAAGGTGCTCGCAGCCATGGACAAAGGGAGCTCCATAAGACCCACCGTATCCGGACCCCATCCTCGTCCTACGGACAGCCAGGAGGTGCCCACCCTTGTGGGCAAAGGGAGAGCCGCACCACCCACCTTGTCTCGACCCCGTCCAGTTCGCGCAGGCAGATCAAAGGTGCTCACAGCCATAAACAAAGGGAGCTCCGCAAGACCCACCGTATCCAGACCCCATCCTCGTCCTACGGACAGCCAGAAGGTGCCCACCCCTGTGGGCAAGGACAGAGCCACACCACCCACCCTGTCTCGACCCCGTCCAGGTCCCGCAGGCCGATCAAAGGTGCTCGCAGCCATGGACAAAGGGAGCTCCGCAAGACCCACCGTATCCAGACCCCATCCTCGTCCTGCAGACAGCCAGGAGGTGGGCACACTCGTGAGAAAAAGGGAGAGCCGCACCACCCACCCCATCTCTGTAACATGTCACGGTCCCACAAGCAACTGGAGGGAACACGCAGCCACGGACATTCTCAGCTTTGGATCCTTTCACAGCAAGACAGGCGCAATTCCCACACTCCACGCAGAGACACCCTCAGCATTGCCAGCCACTCGTGGACGCACGCTTCCACACTGGGCCGCGTCTTCAGTGCCAAAGGCGTGAAAGAGCACCTCCCGAAAACTCAACAAGCGTCTTTCTTCCAGAAGAGCCCTCAGACCCACAACTCTCAGCAGCAAGTACCACCCAAAGCTTCCAAACAGGGCCGTGGCTACCACCTGCTGCTTTTAGTTCTCTTTTAACCTGTGCCGAGCTGCTGCTCTGTACACTCATCCGACAGCCTCCTCCTTTCCTTCCCCAGCACTACCAATTCTTCTCTTCTAGTGTATTGCATCGTTTATTGAACTGCGCCTTCTCATTGGACTGCTGGAAAAGCGGGATCACACGGATGCAGCACCAACCCACCCTGCTGATGTCACGGCCACCACATCGCAGCCAGCAGACTGCTCCTGCTGCTCCACGTCACGAAGGCATTGCTGACAGCCCTAGCCCCAGAAGAGGATAAAAAGGGCTGCGCCAAGCCAGACGGCCAGACGAGGCGGCAGGTGAGCGAGATCCGAGAGGAGCAGGCACCCAGGGGAAGGCAAGGAGGCTGGGGCTCCCCACAGCAATGGAGGGGGACTTCTCTTTGGCTGCTTCTCCTGACAATGACAGCCAGACTCCTGCAAAGGGACGCAACAAGGCCACGGCTCCTGTCCTCGCCCACCTCGTCACTGGCACGGAGAGCTCTCAACACGCTACAGGACAGATGAGACACCCCTGGCCACTACCCATCCCGGGCTTGCAGGGAGCTTCCCAAAGCCACAGGCAAAGGGAACGCCACAAAACTGTGCCCTGGGGGGCGGAGGGCTGGTCCTGAAACGGACATCCTGGCACCAGCCATGGCCATGTCACAGCCAGCAGGCTACGCCTGGTGGTCCAGGTCAGAAAGGGGTTGGACACACGGCTGGCTGCGGAACGGTAGAAAAGGGGCTGCACCAGACGAGACTGGCAGACGACGAGACGGGCTAGCAAAGACTTACAGGCTCTGAAAAAGCCACCCTATCTGTAGCCCATCCTCATCCTACAGACAGCCAGAAGGTGCCCACCCCTGTGGGCAAGGACAGAGCCACACCACCCATCTTACCTCGAACCCGTCCAGTTCCCGCAGGCAGATCAAAGGTGCTCGCAGCCATGGACAAAGGGAGCTCCGCAAGACCCACCGTATCCAGACACCATCCTCGTGCTATGGACAGCCAGAAGGTGCCCACCCCTGTGGGCAAGGACAGAGCCACACCACCCACCCTGTCTCGACCCCGTCCAGGTCCCGCAGGCCGATCAAAGGTGCTCGCAGCCATGGACAAAGGGAGCTCCGCAAGACCCACCGTATCCGGACCCCATCCTCGTCCTGCAGACAGCCAGGAGGTGGGCACACTCGTGAGAAAAAGGGAGAGCCGCACCACCCACCCCATCTCTGTAACATGTCACGGTCCCACAAGCAACTGGAGGGAACACGCAGCCACGGACATTCTCAGCTTTGGATCCTTTCACAGCAAGACAGGCGCAATTCCCACACTCCACGCAGAGACACCCTCAGCATTGCCAGCCACTCGTGGACGCACGCTTCCACACTGGGCCACATCTTCAGTGCCAAAGGCGTGAAAGAGCACCTCCCGAAAACTCAACAAGCATCTTTCTTCCAGAAGAGCCCTCAGACCCACAACTCTCAGCAGCAAGTACCACCCAAAGCTTCCAAACAGGGCCGTGGCTACCACCTGCTGCTTTTAGTTCTCTTTTAACCTGTGCCGAGCTGCTGCTCTGTACACTCATCCTACAGCCTCCTCCTTTCCTTCCCCAGCACTACCAATTCTTCTCTTCTAGTGTATTGCATCGTTTATTGAACTGCGCCTTCTCACTGGACTGCTGGAAAAGCGGGATCACACGGATGCAGCACGAGACCACCCTGCTGATGTCACGGCCACCACATCGCAGCCAGCAGACTGCTCCTGCTGCTCCACGTCACAAAGGCATTGCTGACACCCCTAGCCCCAGAAGAGGATAAAAAGGGCTGCGCCAAGCCAGACAGCCAGACGAGGCAGCAGGTGAGGGAGATCCGAGAGGAGCAGGCACCCAGGGGAAGGCAAGGAGGCTGGGGCTCCCCACAGCAATGGAGGGGGACTTCTCTTTGGCTGCTTCTCCTGACAAGGACAGCCAGACTCCTGCAAAGGGACGCAACAAGGCCACGGCTCCTGTCCTCGCCCACCTCGTCACTGGCACGGAGAGCTCTCAACACGCTACAGGACAGATGAGACACCCCTGGCCACTACCCATCCCGGGCTTGCAGGGAGCTTCCCAAAGCCACAGGCAAAGGGAACGCCACAAAACTGTGCCCTGGGGGGCGGAGGGCTGGTCCCGAAAGGGACATCCTGGCACCAGCCATGGCCATGTCACAGCCAGCAGGCTACGCCTGGTGGTCCAGGTCAGAAAGGGGTTGGACACACGGCTGGCTGCGGGACCGTAGAAAAGGGGCTGCACCAGACGAGACTGGCAGACGACGAGACGGGCTAGCAAAGACTTACAGGCTCTGAAAAAGCCACCCTATCTGTAGCCCATCCTCATCCTACAGACAGCCAGAAGGTGCCCACCCCTGTGGGCAAGGACAGAGCCACACCACCCACCTTACCTCGAACCCGTCCAGTTCCCGCAGGCAGATCAAAGGTGCTCACAGCCATGGACAAAGGGAGCTCCGCAAGACCCACCGTATCCAGACACCATCCTCGTGCTATGGACAGCCAGAAGGTGCCCACCCCTGTGGGCAAGGACAGAGCCACACCACCCACCCTGTCTCGACCCCGTCCAGGTCCCGCAGGCCGATCAAAGGTGCTCGCAGCCATGGACAAAGGGAGCTCCGCAAGACCCACCGTATCCAGACCCCATCCTCGTCCTACGGACAGCCAGAAGGTGCCCACCCCTGTGGGCAAGGACAGAGCCACACCACCCACCCTGTCTCGACCCCGTCCAGGTCCCGCAGGCCGATCAAAGGTGCTCGCAGCCATGGACAAAGGGAGCTCCGCAAGACCCACCGTATCCAGACCCCATCCTCGTCCTGCAGACAGCCAGGAGGTGGGCACACTCGTGAGAAAAAGGGAGAGCCGCACCACCCACCCCATCTCTGTAACATGTCACGGTCCCACAAGCAACTGGAGGGAACACGCAGCCACGGACATTCTCAGCTTTGGATCCTTTCACAGCAAGACAGGCGCAATTCCCACACTCCACGCAGAGACACCCTCAGCATTGCCAGCCACTCGTGGACGCACGCTTCCACACTGGGCCGCGTCTTCAGTGCCAAAGGCGTGAAAGAGCACCTCCCGAAAACTCAACAAGCGTCTTTCTTCCAGAAGAGCCCTCAGACCCACAACTCTCAGCAGCAAGTACCACCCAAAGCTTCCAAACAGGGCCGTGGCTACCACCTGCTGCTTTTAGTTCTCTTTTAACCTGTGCCGAGCTGCTGCTCTGTACACTCATCCTACAGCCTCCTCCTTTCCTTCCCCAGCACTACCAATTCTTCTCTTCTAGTGTATTGCATCGTTTATTGAACTGCGCCTTCTCACTGGACTGCTGGAAAAGCGGGATCACACGGATGCAGCACCAACCCACCCTGCTGATGTCACGGCCACCACATCGCAGCCAGCAGACTGCTCCTGCTGCTCCACGTCACGAAGGCATTGCTGACAGCCCTAGCCCCAGAAGAGGATAAAAAGGGCTGCGCCAAGCCAGACGGCCAGACGAGGCGGCAGGTGAGCGAGATCCGAGAGGAGCAGGCACCCAGGGGAAGGCAAGGAGGCTGGGGCTCCCCACAGCAATGGAGGGGGACTTCTCTTTGGCTGCTTCTCCTGACAATGACAGCCAGACTCCTGCAAAGGGACGCAACAAGGCCACGGCTCCTGTCCTCGCCCACCTCGTCACTGGCACGGAGAGCTCTCAACACGCTACAGGACAGATGAGACACCCCTGGCCACTACCCATCCCGGGCTTGCAGGGAGCTTCCCAAAGCCACAGGCAAAGGGAACGCCACAAAACTGTGCCCTGGGGGGCGGAGGGCTGGTCCCGAAACGGACATCCTGGCACCAGCCATGGCCATGTCACAGCCAGCAGGCTACGCCTGGTGGTCCAGGTCAGAAAGGGGTTGGACACACGGCTGGCTGCGGAACGGTAGAAAAGGGGCTGCACCAGACGAGACTGGCAGACGACGAGACGGGCTAGCAAAGACTTACAGGCTCTGAAAAAGCCACCCTATCTGTAGCCCATCCTCATCCTACAGACAGCCAGAAGGTGCCCACCCCTGTGGGCAAGGACAGAGCCACACCACCCATCTTACCTCGAACCCGTCCAGTTCCCGCAGGCAGATCAAAGGTGCTCGCAGCCATGGACAAAGGGAGCTCCGCAAGACCCACCGTATCCAGACACCATCCTCGTGCTATGGACAGCCAGAAGGTGCCCACCCCTGTGGGCAAGGACAGAGCCACACCACCCACCCTGTCTCGACCCCGTCCAGGTCCCGCAGGCCGATCAAAGGTGCTCGCAGCCATGGACAAAGGGAGCTCCGCAAGACCCACCGTATCCGGACCCCATCCTCGTCCTGCAGACAGCCAGGAGGTGGGCACACTCGTGAGAAAAAGGGAGAGCCGCACCACCCACCCCATCTCTGTAACATGTCACGGTCCCACAAGCAACTGGAGGGAACACGCAGCCACGGACATTCTCAGCTTTGGATCCTTTCACAGCAAGACAGGCGCAATTCCCACACTCCACGCAGAGACACCCTCAGCATTGCCAGCCACTCGTGGACGCACGCTTCCACACTGGGCCACATCTTCAGTGCCAAAGGCGTGAAAGAGCACCTCCCGAAAACTCAACAAGCATCTTTCTTCCAGAAGAGCCCTCAGACCCACAACTCTCAGCAGCAAGTACCACCCAAAGCTTCCAAACAGGGCCGTGGCTACCACCTGCTGCTTTTAGTTCTCTTTTAACCTGTGCCGAGCTGCTGCTCTGTACACTCATCCTACAGCCTCCTCCTTTCCTTCCCCAGCACTACCAATTCTTCTCTTCTAGTGTATTGCATCGTTTATTGAACTGCGCCTTCTCACTGGACTGCTGGAAAAGCGGGATCACACGGATGCAGCACGAGACCACCCTGCTGATGTCACGGCCACCACATCGCAGCCAGCAGACTGCTCCTGCTGCTCCACGTCACAAAGGCATTGCTGACACCCCTAGCCCCAGAAGAGGATAAAAAGGGCTGCGCCAAGCCAGACAGCCAGACGAGGCAGCAGGTGAGGGAGATCCGAGAGGAGCAGGCACCCAGGGGAAGGCAAGGAGGCTGGGGCTCCCCACAGCAATGGAGGGGGACTTCTCTTTGGCTGCTTCTCCTGACAATGACAGCCAGACTCCTGCAAAGGGACGCAACAAGGCCACGGCTCCTGTCCTCGCCCACCTCGTCACTGGCACGGAGAGCTCTCAACACGCTACAGGACAGATGAGACACCCCTGGCCACTACCCATCCCGGGCTTGCAGGGAGCTTCCCAAAGCCACAGGCAAAGGGAACGCCACAAAACTGTGCCCTGGGGGGCGGAGGGCTGGTCCCGAAAGGGACATCCTGGCACCAGCCATGGCCATGTCACAGCCAGCAGGCTACGCCTGGTGGTCCAGGTCAGAAAGGGGTTGGACACACGGCTGGCTGCGGGACCGTAGAAAAGGGGCTGCACCAGACGAGACTGGCAGACGACGAGACGGGCTAGCAAAGACTTACAGGCTCTGAAAAAGCCACCCTATCTGTAGCCCATCCTCATCCTATAGACAGCCAGAAGGTGCCCACCCCTGTGGGCAAGGACAGAGCCACACCACCCACCCTGTCTCGACCCCGTCCAGGTCCCGCAGGCCGATCAAAGGTGCTCGCAGCCATGGACAAAGGGAGCTCCGCAAGACCCACCGTATCCAGACCCCATCCTCGTCCTGCAGACAGCCAGGAGGTGGGCACACTCGTGAGAAAAAGGGAGAGCCGCACCACCCACCCCATCTCTGTAACATGTCACGGTCCCACAAGCAACTGGAGGGAACACGCAGCCACGGACATTCTCAGCTTTGGATCCTTTCACAGCAAGACAGGCGCAATTCCCACACTCCACGCAGAGACACCCTCAGCATTGCCAGCCACTCGTGGACGCACGCTTCCACACTGGGCCGCGTCTTCAGTGCCAAAGGCGTGAAAGAGCACCTCCCGAAAACTCAACAAGCGTCTTTCTTCCAGAAGAGCCCTCAGACCCACAACTCTCAGCAGCAAGTACCACCCAAAGCTTCCAAACAGGGCCGTGGCTACCACCTGCTGCTTTTAGTTCTCTTTTAACCTGTGCCGAGCTGCTGCTCTGTACACTCATCCTACAGCCTCCTCCTTTCCTTCCCCAGCACTACCAATTCTTCTCTTCTAGTGTATTGCATCGTTTATTGAACTGCGCCTTCTCATTGGACTGCTGGAAAAGCGGGATCACACGGATGCAGCACCAACCCACCCTGCTGATGTCACGGCCACCACATCGCAGCCAGCAGACTGCTCCTGCTGCTCCACGTCACGAAGGCATTGCTGACAGCCCTAGCCCCAGAAGAGGATAAAAAGGGCTGCGCCAAGCCAGACGGCCAGACGAGGCGGCAGGTGAGCGAGATCCGAGAGGAGCAGGCACCCAGGGGAAGGCAAGGAGGCTGGGGCTCCCCACAGCAATGGAGGGGGACTTCTCTTTGGCTGCTTCTCCTGACAATGACAGCCAGACTCCTGCAAAGGGACGCAACAAGGCCACGGCTCCTGTCCTCGCCCACCTCGTCACTGGCACGGAGAGCTCTCAACACGCTACAGGACAGATGAGACACCCCTGGCCACTACCCATCCCGGGCTTGCAGGGAGCTTCCCAAAGCCACAGGCAAAGGGAACGCCACAAAACTGTGCCCTGGGGGGCGGAGGGCTGGTCCCGAAACGGACATCCTGGCACCAGCCATGGCCATGTCACAGCCAGCAGGCTACGCCTGGTGGTCCAGGTCAGAAAGGGGTTGGACACACGGCTGGCTGCGGAACGGTAGAAAAGGGGCTGCACCAGACGAGACTGGCAGACGACGAGACGGGCTAGCAAAGACTTACAGGCTCTGAAAAAGCCACCCTATCTGTAGCCCATCCTCATCCTACAGACAGCCAGAAGGTGCCCACCCCTGTGGGCAAGGACAGAGCCACACCACCCACCTTACCTCGAACCCGTCCAGTTCCCGCAGGCAGATCAAAGGTGCTCACAGCCATGGACAAAGGGAGCTCCGCAAGACCCACCGTATCCAGACACCATCCTCGTGCTCTGGACAGCCAGAAGGTGCCCACCCCTGTGGGCAAGGACAGAGCCACACCACCCACCCTGTCTCGACCCCGTCCAGGTCCCGCAGGCCGATCAAAGGTGCTCGCAGCCATGGACAAAGGGAGCTCCGCAAGACCCACCGTATCCGGACCCCATCCTCGTCCTGCAGACAGCCAGGAGGTGGGCACACTCGTGAGAAAAAGGGAGAGCCGCACCACCCACCCCATCTCTGTAACACGTCACGGTCCCACAAGCAACTGGAGGGAACACGCAGCCACGGACATTCTCAGCTTTGGATCCTTTCACAGCAAGACAGGCGCAATTCCCACACTCCACGCAGAGACACCCTCAGCATTGCCAGCCACTCGTGGACGCACGCTTCCACACTGGGCCACGTCTTCAGTGCCAAAGGCGTGAAAGAGCACCTCCCGAAAACTCAACAAGCGTCTTTCTTCCAGAAGAGCCCTCAGACCCACAACTCTCAGCAGCAAGTACCACCCAAAGCTTCCAAAGAGGGCCGTGGCTACCACCTGCTGCTTTTAGTTCTCTTTTAACCTGTGCCCAGCTGCTGCTCCGTACACTCATCCTACAGCCTCCTCCTTTCCTTCCCCAGCACTACCAATTCTTCTCTTCTAGTGTATTGCATCGTTTATTGAACTGCGCCTTCTCACTGGACTGCTGGAAAAGCGGGATCACACGGATGCAGCACCAGCCCACCCTGCTGATGTCACGGCCACCACATCGCAGCCAGCAGACTGCTCCTGCTGCTCCACGTCACGAAGGCATTGCTGACACCCCTAGCCCCAGAAGAGGATAAAAAGGGCTGCGCCAAGCCAGACGGCCAGACGAGGCGGCAGGTGAGCGAGATCCGAGAGGAGCAGGCACCCAGGGGAAGGCAAGGAGGCTGGGGCTCCCCACAGCAATGGAGGGGGACTTCTCTTTGGCTGCTTCTCCTGACAAGGACAGCCAGACTCCTGCAAAGGGACGCAACAAGGCCACGGCTCCTGTCCTCGCCCACCTCGTCACTGGCACGGAGAGCTCTCAACACGCTACAGGACAGATGAGACACCCCTGGCCACTACCCATCCCGTGCATGCAGGGAGCTTCCCAAAGCCACAGGCAAAGGGAACGCCACAAAACTGTGCCCTGGGGGAGGAGGGCTGGTCCCGAAACGGACATCCTGGCACCAGCCATGGCCATGTCACAGCCAGCAGGCTACGCCTGGTGGTCCAGGTCAGAAAGGGGTTGGACACACGGCTGGCTGCGGAACGGTAGAAAAGGGGCTGCACCAGACGAGACTGGCAGACGACGAGACGGGCTAGCAAAGACTTACAGGCTCTGAAAAAGCCACCCTATCTGTAGCCCATCCTCATCCTATAGACAGCCAGAAGGTGCCCACCCCTGTGGGCAAGGACAGAGCCACACCACCCACCCTGTCTCGACCCCATCCAGGTCCCGCAGGCCGATCAAAGGTGCTCGCAGCCATGGACAAAGGGAGCTCCATAAGACCCACCGTATCCGGACCCCATCCTCGTCCTACGGACAGCCAGGAGGTGCCCACCCTTGTGGGCAAAGGGAGAGCCGCACCACCCACCTTGTCTCGACCCCGTCCAGTTCGCGCAGGCAGATCAAAGGTGCTCACAGCCATAAACAAAGGGAGCTCCGCAAGACCCACCGTATCCAGACCCCATCCTCGTGCTCTGGACAGCCAGAAGGTGCCCACCCCTGTGGGCAAGGACAGAGCCACACCACCCACCCTGTCTCGACCCCGTCCAGGTCCCGCAGGCCGATCAAAGGTGCTCGCAGCCATGGACAAAGGGAGCTCCGCAAGACCCACCGTATCCAGACCCCATCCTCGTCCTGCAGACAGCCAGGAGGTGGGCACACTCGTGAGAAAAAGGGAGAGCCGCACCACCCACCCCATCTCTGTAACATGTCACGGTCCCACAAGCAACTGGAGGGAACACGCAGCCACGGACATTCTCAGCTTTGGATCCTTTCACAGCAAGACAGGCGCAATTCCCACACTCCACGCAGAGACACCCTCAGCATTGCCAGCCACTCGTGGACGCACGCTTCCACACTGGGCCGCGTCTTCAGTGCCAAAGGCGTGAAAGAGCACCTCCCGAAAACTCAACAAGCGTCTTTCTTCCAGAAGAGCCCTCAGACCCACAACTCTCAGCAGCAAGTACCACCCAAAGCTTCCAAACAGGGCCGTGGCTACCACCTGCTGCTTTTAGTTCTCTTTTAACCTGTGCCGAGCTGCTGCTCTGTACACTCATCCTACAGCCTCCTCCTTTCCTTCCCCAGCACTACCAATTCTTCTCTTCTAGTGTATTGCATCGTTTATTGAACTGCGCCTTCTCACTGGACTGCTGGAAAAGCGGGATCACACGGATGCAGCACCAACCCACCCTGCTGATGTCACGGCCACCACATCGCAGCCAGCAGACTGCTCCTGCTGCTCCACGTCACGAAGGCATTGCTGACAGCCCTAGCCCCAGAAGAGGATAAAAAGGGCTGCGCCAAGCCAGACGGCCAGACGAGGCGGCAGGTGAGCGAGATCCGAGAGGAGCAGGCACCCAGGGGAAGGCAAGGAGGCTGGGGCTCCCCACAGCAATGGAGGGGGACTTCTCTTTGGCTGCTTCTCCTGACAATGACAGCCAGACTCCTGCAAAGGGACGCAACAAGGCCACGGCTCCTGTCCTCGCCCACCTCGTCACTGGCACGGAGAGCTCTCAACACGCTACAGGACAGATGAGACACCCCTGGCCACTACCCATCCCGGGCTTGCAGGGAGCTTCCCAAAGCCACAGGCAAAGGGAACGCCACAAAACTGTGCCCTGGGGGGCGGAGGGCTGGTCCCGAAACGGACATCCTGGCACCAGCCATGGCCATGTCACAGCCAGCAGGCTACGCCTGGTGGTCCAGGTCAGAAAGGGGTTGGACACACGGCTGGCTGCGGAACGGTAGAAAAGGGGCTGCACCAGACGAGACTGGCAGACGACGAGACGGGCTAGCAAAGACTTACAGGCTCTGAAAAAGCCACCCTATCTGTAGCCCATCCTCATCCTACAGACAGCCAGAAGGTGCCCACCCCTGTGGGCAAGGACAGAGCCACACCACCCATCTTACCTCGAACCCGTCCAGTTCCCGCAGGCAGATCAAAGGTGCTCGCAGCCATGGACAAAGGGAGCTCCGCAAGACCCACCGTATCCAGACACCATCCTCGTGCTATGGACAGCCAGAAGGTGCCCACCCCTGTGGGCAAGGACAGAGCCACACCACCCACCCTGTCTCGACCCCGTCCAGGTCCCGCAGGCCGATCAAAGGTGCTCGCAGCCATGGACAAAGGGAGCTCCGCAAGACCCACCGTATCCGGACCCCATCCTCGTCCTGCAGACAGCCAGGAGGTGGGCACACTCGTGAGAAAAAGGGAGAGCCGCACCACCCACCCCATCTCTGTAACATGTCACGGTCCCACAAGCAACTGGAGGGAACACGCAGCCACGGACATTCTCAGCTTTGGATCCTTTCACAGCAAGACAGGCGCAATTCCCACACTCCACGCAGAGACACCCTCAGCATTGCCAGCCACTCGTGGACGCACGCTTCCACACTGGGCCACGTCTTCAGTGCCAAAGGCGTGAAAGAGCACCTCCCGAAAACTCAACAAGCGTCTTTCTTCCAGAAGAGCCCTCAGACCCACAACTCTCAGCAGCAAGTACCACCCAAAGCTTCCAAAGAGGGCCGTGGCTACCACCTGCTGCTTTTAGTTCTCTTTTAACCTGTGCCGAGCTGCTGCTCTGTACACTCATCCTACAGCCTCCTCCTTTCCTTCCCCAGCACTACCAATTCTTCTCTTCTAGTGTATTGCATCGTTTATTGAACTGCGCCTTCTCACTGGACTGCTGGAAAAGCGGGATCACACGGATGCAGCACCAGCCCACCCTGCTGATGTCACGGCCACCACATCGCAGCCAGCAGACTGCTCCTGCTGCTCCACGTCACGAAGGCATTGTTGACACCCCTAGCCCCAGAAGAGGATAAAAAGGGCTGCGCCAAGCCAGACGGCCAGACGAGGCGGCAGGTGAGGGAGACCCGAGAGGAGCAGGCACCCAGGGGAAGGCAAGGAGGCTGGGGCTCCCCACAGCAATGGAGGGGGACTTCTCTTTGGCTGCTTCTCCTGACAGTGACAGCCAGACTCCTGCAAAGGGACGCAACAAGGCCACGGCTCCTGTCCTCGCCCACCTCGTCACTGGCACGGAGAGCTCTCAACACGCTACAGGACAGATGAGAGACCCCTGGCCACTACCCATCCCGTGCATGCAGGGAGCTTCCCAAAGCCACAGGCAAAGGGAACGCCACAAAACTGTGCCCTGGGGGGCGGAGGGCTGGTCCCGAAACGGACATCCTGGCACCAGCCATGGCCATGTCACAGCCAGCAGGCTACGCCTGGTGGTCCAGGTCAGAAAGGGGTTGGACACACGGCTGGCTGCGGAACGGTAGAAAAGGGGCTGCACCAGACGAGACTGGCAGACGACGAGACGGGCTAGCAAAGACTTACAGGCTCTGAAAAAGCCACCCTATCTGTAGCCCATCCTCATCCTATAGACAGCCAGAAGGTGCCCACCCCTGTGGGCAAGGACAGAGCCACACCACCCACCCTGTCTCGACCCCGTCCAGGTCCCGCAGGCTGATCAAAGGTGCTCGCAGCCATGGACAAAGGGAGCTCCGCAAGACCCACCGTATCCGGACCCCATCCTCGTCCTGCAGACAGCCAGGAGGTGGGCACACTCGTGAGAAAAAGGGAGAGCCGCACCACCCACCCCATCTCTGTAACATGTCACGGTCCCACAAGCAACTGGAGGGAACACGCAGCCACGGACATTCTCAGCTTTGGATCCTTTCACAGCAAGACAGGCGCAATTCCCACACTCCACGCAGAGACACCCTCAGCATTGCCAGCCACTCGTGGACGCACGCTTCCACACTGGGCCACATCTTCAGTGCCAAAGGCGTGAAAGAGCACCTCCCGAAAACTCAACAAGCATCTTTCTTCCAGAAGAGCCCTCAGACCCACAACTCTCAGCAGCAAGTACCACCCAAAGCTTCCAAACAGGGCCGTGGCTACCACCTGCTGCTTTTAGTTCTCTTTTAACCTGTGCCGAGCTGCTGCTCTGTACACTCATCCTACAGCCTCCTCCTTTCCTTCCCCAGCACTACCAATTCTTCTCTTCTAGTGTATTGCATCGTTTATTGAACTGCGCCTTCTCACTGGACTGCTGGAAAAGCGGGATCACACGGATGCAGCACGAGACCACCCTGCTGATGTCACGGCCACCACATCGCAGCCAGCAGACTGCTCCTGCTGCTCCACGTCACAAAGGCATTGCTGACACCCCTAGCCCCAGAAGAGGATAAAAAGGGCTGCGCCAAGCCAGACAGCCAGACGAGGCAGCAGGTGAGGGAGATCCGAGAGGAGCAGGCACCCAGGGGAAGGCAAGGAGGCTGGGGCTCCCCACAGCAATGGAGGGGGACTTCTCTTTGGCTGCTTCTCCTGACAAGGACAGCCAGACTCCTGCAAAGGGACGCAACAAGGCCACGGCTCCTGTCCTCGCCCACCTCGTCACTGGCACGGAGAGCTCTCAACACGCTACAGGACAGATGAGACACCCCTGGCCACTACCCATCCCGGGCTTGCAGGGAGCTTCCCAAAGCCACAGGCAAAGGGAACGCCACAAAACTGTGCCCTGGGGGGCGGAGGGCTGGTCCCGAAACGGACATCCTGGCACCAGCCATGGCCATGTCACAGCCAGCAGGCTACGCCTGGTGGTCCAGGTCAGAAAGGGGTTGGACACACGGCTGGCTGCGGGACCGTAGAAAAGGGGCTGCACCAGACGAGACTGGCAGACGACGAGACGGGCTAGCAAAGACTTACAGGCTCTGAAAAAGCCACCCTATCTGTAGCCCATCCTCATCCTATAGACAGCCAGAAGGTGCCCACCCCTGTGGGCAAGGACAGAGCCACACCACCCACCCTGTCTCGACCCCGTCCAGGTCCCGCAGGCCGATCAAAGGTGCTCGCAGCCATGGACAAAGGGAGCTCCGCAAGACCCATCGTATCCGGACCCCATCCTCGTCCTACGGACAGCCAGGAGGTGCCCACCCTTGTGGGCAAAGGGAGAGCCGCACCACCCACCTTGTCTCGACCCCGTCCAGTTCGCGCAGGCCGATCAAAGGTGCTCACAGCCATGGACAAAGGGAGCTCCGCAAGACCCACCGTATCCAGACCCCATCCTCGTGCTCTGGACAGCCAGAAGGTGCCCACCCCTGTGGGCAAGGACAGAGCCACACCACCCACCCTGTCTCGACCCCGTCCAGGTCCCGCAGGCCGATCAAAGGTGCTCGCAGCCATGGACAAAGGGAGCTCCGCAAGACCCACCGTATCCAGACCCCATCCTCGTCCTGCAGACAGCCAGGAGGTGGGCACACTCGTGAGAAAAAGGGAGAGCCGTACCACCCACCCCATCTCTGTAACATGTCACGGTCCCACAAGCAACTGGAGGGAACACGCAGCCACGGACATTCTCAGCTTTGGATCCTTTCACAGCAAGACAGGCGCAATTCCCACACTCCACGCAGAGACACCCTCAGCATTGCCAGCCACTCGTGGACGCACGCTTCCACACTGGGCCACGTCTTCAGTGCCAAAGGCGTGAAAGAGCACCTCCCGAAAACTCAACAAGCGTCTTTCTTCCAGAAGAGCCCTCAGACCCACAACTCTCAGCAGCAAGTACCACCCAAAGCTTCCAAACAGGGCCGTGGCTACCACCTGCTGCTTTTAGTTCTCTTTTAACCTGTGCCGAGCTGCTGCTCTGTACACTCATCCGACAGCCTCCTCCTTTCCTTCCCCAGCACTACCAATTCTTCTCTTCTAGTGTATTGCATCGTTTATTGAACTGCGCCTTCTCATTGGACTGCTGGAAAAGCGGGATCACACGGATGCAGCACCAACCCACCCTGCTGATGTCACGGCCACCACATCGCAGCCAGCAGACTGCTCCTGCTGCTCCACGTCACGAAGGCATTGCTGACAGCCCTAGCCCCAGAAGAGGATAAAAAGGGCTGCGCCAAGCCAGACGGCCAGACGAGGCGGCAGGTGAGCGAGATCCGAGAGGAGCAGGCACCCAGGGGAAGGCAAGGAGGCTGGGGCTCCCCACAGCAATGGAGGGGGACTTCTCTTTGGCTGCTTCTCCTGACAATGACAGCCAGACTCCTGCAAAGGGACGCAACAAGGCCACGGCTCCTGTCCTCGCCCACCTCGTCACTGGCACGGAGAGCTCTCAACACGCTACAGGACAGATGAGACACCCCTGGCCACTACCCATCCCGGGCTTGCAGGGAGCTTCCCAAAGCCACAGGCAAAGGGAACGCCACAAAACTGTGCCCTGGGGGGCGGAGGGCTGGTCCCGAAACGGACATCCTGGCACCAGCCATGGCCATGTCACAGCCAGCAGGCTACGCCTGGTGGTCCAGGTCAGAAAGGGGTTGGACACACGGCTGGCTGCGGAACGGTAGAAAAGGGGCTGCACCAGACGAGACTGGCAGACGACGAGACGGGCTAGCAAAGACTTACAGGCTCTGAAAAAGCCACCCTATCTGTAGCCCATCCTCATCCTACAGACAGCCAGAAGGTGCCCACCCCTGTGGGCAAGGACAGAGCCACACCACCCACCTTACCTCGAACCCGTCCAGTTCCCGCAGGCAGATCAAAGGTGCTCACAGCCATGGACAAAGGGAGCTCCGCAAGACCCACCGTATCCAGACACCATCCTCGTGCTATGGACAGCCAGAAGGTGCCCACCCCTGTGGGCAAGGACAGAGCCACACCACCCACCCTGTCTCGACCCCGTCCAGGTCCCGCAGGCCGATCAAAGGTGCTCGCAGCCATGGACAAAGGGAGCTCCGCAAGACCCACCGTATCCAGACCCCATCCTCGTCCTACGGACAGCCAGAAGGTGCCCACCCCTGTGGGCAAGGACAGAGCCACACCACCCACCCTGTCTCGACCCCGTCCAGGTCCCGCAGGCCGATCAAAGGTGCTCGCAGCCATGGACAAAGGGAGCTCCGCAAGACCCACCGTATCCAGACCCCATCCTCGTCCTGCAGACAGCCAGGAGGTGGGCACACTCGTGAGAAAAAGGGAGAGCCGCACCACCCACCCCATCTCTGTAACATGTCACGGTCCCACAAGCAACTGGAGGGAACACGCAGCCACGGACATTCTCAGCTTTGGATCCTTTCACAGCAAGACAGGCGCAATTCCCACACTCCACGCAGAGACACCCTCAGCATTGCCAGCCACTCGTGGACGCACGCTTCCACACTGGGCCGCGTCTTCAGTGCCAAAGGCGTGAAAGAGCACCTCCCGAAAACTCAACAAGCGTCTTTCTTCCAGAAGAGCCCTCAGACCCACAACTCTCAGCAGCAAGTACCACCCAAAGCTTCCAAACAGGGCCGTGGCTACCACCTGCTGCTTTTAGTTCTCTTTTAACCTGTGCCGAGCTGCTGCTCTGTACACTCATCCTACAGCCTCCTCCTTTCCTTCCCCAGCACTACCAATTCTTCTCTTCTAGTGTATTGCATCGTTTATTGAACTGCGCCTTCTCACTGGACTGCTGGAAAAGCGGGATCACACGGATGCAGCACGAGACCACCCTGCTGATGTCACGGCCACCACATCGCAGCCAGCAGACTGCTCCTGCTGCTCCACGTCACGAAGGCATTGCTGACAGCCCTAGCCCCAGAAGAGGATAAAAAGGGCTGCGCCAAGCCAGACGGCCAGACGAGGCGGCAGGTGAGCGAGATCCGAGAGGAGCAGGCACCCAGGGGAAGGCAAGGAGGCTGGGGCTCCCCACAGCAATGGAGGGGGACTTCTCTTTGGCTGCTTCTCCTGACAATGACAGCCAGACTCCTGCAAAGGGACGCAACAAGGCCACGGCTCCTGTCCTCGCCCACCTCGTCACTGGCACGGAGAGCTCTCAACACGCTACAGGACAGATGAGACACCCCTGGCCACTACCCATCCCGGGCTTGCAGGGAGCTTCCCAAAGCCACAGGCAAAGGGAACGCCACAAAACTGTGCCCTGGGGGGCGGAGGGCTGGTCCCGAAACGGACATCCTGGCACCAGCCATGGCCATGTCACAGCCAGCAGGCTACGCCTGGTGGTCCAGGTCAGAAAGGGGTTGGACACACGGCTGGCTGCGGAACGGTAGAAAAGGGGCTGCACCAGACGAGACTGGCAGACGACGAGACGGGCTAGCAAAGACTTACAGGCTCTGAAAAAGCCACCCTATCTGTAGCCCATCCTCATCCTACAGACAGCCAGAAGGTGCCCACCCCTGTGGGCAAGGACAGAGCCACACCACCCATCTTACCTCGAACCCGTCCAGTTCCCGCAGGCAGATCAAAGGTGCTCGCAGCCATGGACAAAGGGAGCTCCGCAAGACCCACCGTATCCAGACACCATCCTCGTGCTATGGACAGCCAGAAGGTGCCCACCCCTGTGGGCAAGGACAGAGCCACACCACCCACCCTGTCTCGACCCCGTCCAGGTCCCGCAGGCCGATCAAAGGTGCTCGCAGCCATGGACAAAGGGAGCTCCGCAAGACCCACCGTATCCGGACCCCATCCTCGTCCTGCAGACAGCCAGGAGGTGGGCACACTCGTGAGAAAAAGGGAGAGCCGCACCACCCACCCCATCTCTGTAACATGTCACGGTCCCACAAGCAACTGGAGGGAACACGCAGCCACGGACATTCTCAGCTTTGGATCCTTTCACAGCAAGACAGGCGCAATTCCCACACTCCACGCAGAGACACCCTCAGCATTGCCAGCCACTCGTGGACGCACGCTTCCACACTGGGCCACATCTTCAGTGCCAAAGGCGTGAAAGAGCACCTCCCGAAAACTCAACAAGCATCTTTCTTCCAGAAGAGCCCTCAGACCCACAACTCTCAGCAGCAAGTACCACCCAAAGCTTCCAAACAGGGCCGTGGCTACCACCTGCTGCTTTTAGTTCTCTTTTAACCTGTGCCGAGCTGCTGCTCTGTACACTCATCCTACAGCCTCCTCCTTTCCTTCCCCAGCACTACCAATTCTTCTCTTCTAGTGTATTGCATCGTTTATTGAACTGCGCCTTCTCACTGGACTGCTGGAAAAGCGGGATCACACGGATGCAGCACCAACCCACCCTGCTGATGTCACGGCCACCACATCGCAGCCAGCAGACTGCTCCTGCTGCTCCACGTCACAAAGGCATTGCTGACACCCCTAGCCCCAGAAGAGGATAAAAAGGGCTGCGCCAAGCCAGACAGCCAGACGAGGCAGCAGGTGAGGGAGATCCGAGAGGAGCAGGCACCCAGGGGAAGGCAAGGAGGCTGGGGCTCCCCACAGCAATGGAGGGGGACTTCTCTTTGGCTGCTTCTCCTGACAAGGACAGCCAGACTCCTGCAAAGGGACGCAACAAGGCCACGGCTCCTGTCCTCGCCCACCTCGTCACTGGCACGGAGAGCTCTCAACACGCTACAGGACAGATGAGACACCCCTGGCCACTACCCATCCCGGGCTTGCAGGGAGCTTCCCAAAGCCACAGGCAAAGGGAACGCCACAAAACTGTGCCCTGGGGGGCGGAGGGCTGGTCCCGAAACGGACATCCTGGCACCAGCCATGGCCATGTCACAGCCAGCAGGCTACGCCTGGTGGTCCAGGTCAGAAAGGGGTTGGACACACGGCTGGCTGCGGGACCGTAGAAAAGGGGCTGCACCAGACGAGACTGGCAGACGACGAGACGGGCTAGCAAAGACTTACAGGCTCTGAAAAAGCCACCCTATCTGTAGCCCATCCTCATCCTATAGACAGCCAGAAGGTGCCCACCCCTGTGGGCAAGGACAGAGCCACACCACCCACCCTGTCTCGACCCCGTCCAGGTCCCGCAGGCCGATCAAAGGTGCTCGCAGCCATGGACAAAGGGAGCTCCATAAGACCCACCGTATCCGGACCCCATCCTCGTCCTACGGACAGCCAGGAGGTGCCCACCCTTGTGGGCAAAGGGAGAGCCGCACCACCCACCTTGTCTCGACCCCGTCCAGTTCGCGCAGGCAGATCAAAGGTGCTCACAGCCATAAACAAAGGGAGCTCCGCAAGACCCACCGTATCCAGACCCCATCCTCGTCCTACGGACAGCCAGAAGGTGCCCACCCCTGTGGGCAAGGACAGAGCCACACCACCCACCCTGTCTCGACCCCGTCCAGGTCCCGCAGGCCGATCAAAGGTGCTCGCAGCCATGGACAAAGGGAGCTCCGCAAGACCCACCGTATCCAGACCCCATCCTCGTCCTGCAGACAGCCAGGAGGTGGGCACACTCGTGAGAAAAAGGGAGAGCCGCACCACCCACCCCATCTCTGTAACATGTCACGGTCCCACAAGCAACTGGAGGGAACACGCAGCCACGGACATTCTCAGCTTTGGATCCTTTCACAGCAAGACAGGCGCAATTCCCACACTCCACGCAGAGACACCCTCAGCATTGCCAGCCACTCGTGGACGCACGCTTCCACACTGGGCCGCGTCTTCAGTGCCAAAGGCGTGAAAGAGCACCTCCCGAAAACTCAACAAGCGTCTTTCTTCCAGAAGAGCCCTCAGACCCACAACTCTCAGCAGCAAGTACCACCCAAAGCTTCCAAACAGGGCCGTGGCTACCACCTGCTGCTTTTAGTTCTCTTTTAACCTGTGCCGAGCTGCTGCTCTGTACACTCATCCGACAGCCTCCTCCTTTCCTTCCCCAGCACTACCAATTCTTCTCTTCTAGTGTATTGCATCGTTTATTGAACTGCGCCTTCTCATTGGACTGCTGGAAAAGCGGGATCACACGGATGCAGCACCAACCCACCCTGCTGATGTCACGGCCACCACATCGCAGCCAGCAGACTGCTCCTGCTGCTCCACGTCACGAAGGCATTGCTGACAGCCCTAGCCCCAGAAGAGGATAAAAAGGGCTGCGCCAAGCCAGACGGCCAGACGAGGCGGCAGGTGAGCGAGATCCGAGAGGAGCAGGCACCCAGGGGAAGGCAAGGAGGCTGGGGCTCCCCACAGCAATGGAGGGGGACTTCTCTTTGGCTGCTTCTCCTGACAATGACAGCCAGACTCCTGCAAAGGGACGCAACAAGGCCACGGCTCCTGTCCTCGCCCACCTCGTCACTGGCACGGAGAGCTCTCAACACGCTACAGGACAGATGAGACACCCCTGGCCACTACCCATCCCGGGCTTGCAGGGAGCTTCCCAAAGCCACAGGCAAAGGGAACGCCACAAAACTGTGCCCTGGGGGGCGGAGGGCTGGTCCTGAAACGGACATCCTGGCACCAGCCATGGCCATGTCACAGCCAGCAGGCTACGCCTGGTGGTCCAGGTCAGAAAGGGGTTGGACACACGGCTGGCTGCGGAACGGTAGAAAAGGGGCTGCACCAGACGAGACTGGCAGACGACGAGACGGGCTAGCAAAGACTTACAGGCTCTGAAAAAGCCACCCTATCTGTAGCCCATCCTCATCCTACAGACAGCCAGAAGGTGCCCACCCCTGTGGGCAAGGACAGAGCCACACCACCCATCTTACCTCGAACCCGTCCAGTTCCCGCAGGCAGATCAAAGGTGCTCGCAGCCATGGACAAAGGGAGCTCCGCAAGACCCACCGTATCCAGACACCATCCTCGTGCTATGGACAGCCAGAAGGTGCCCACCCCTGTGGGCAAGGACAGAGCCACACCACCCACCCTGTCTCGACCCCGTCCAGGTCCCGCAGGCCGATCAAAGGTGCTCGCAGCCATGGACAAAGGGAGCTCCGCAAGACCCACCGTATCCGGACCCCATCCTCGTCCTGCAGACAGCCAGGAGGTGGGCACACTCGTGAGAAAAAGGGAGAGCCGCACCACCCACCCCATCTCTGTAACATGTCACGGTCCCACAAGCAACTGGAGGGAACACGCAGCCACGGACATTCTCAGCTTTGGATCCTTTCACAGCAAGACAGGCGCAATTCCCACACTCCACGCAGAGACACCCTCAGCATTGCCAGCCACTCGTGGACGCACGCTTCCACACTGGGCCACATCTTCAGTGCCAAAGGCGTGAAAGAGCACCTCCCGAAAACTCAACAAGCATCTTTCTTCCAGAAGAGCCCTCAGACCCACAACTCTCAGCAGCAAGTACCACCCAAAGCTTCCAAACAGGGCCGTGGCTACCACCTGCTGCTTTTAGTTCTCTTTTAACCTGTGCCGAGCTGCTGCTCTGTACACTCATCCTACAGCCTCCTCCTTTCCTTCCCCAGCACTACCAATTCTTCTCTTCTAGTGTATTGCATCGTTTATTGAACTGCGCCTTCTCACTGGACTGCTGGAAAAGCGGGATCACACGGATGCAGCACGAGACCACCCTGCTGATGTCACGGCCACCACATCGCAGCCAGCAGACTGCTCCTGCTGCTCCACGTCACAAAGGCATTGCTGACACCCCTAGCCCCAGAAGAGGATAAAAAGGGCTGCGCCAAGCCAGACAGCCAGACGAGGCAGCAGGTGAGGGAGATCCGAGAGGAGCAGGCACCCAGGGGAAGGCAAGGAGGCTGGGGCTCCCCACAGCAATGGAGGGGGACTTCTCTTTGGCTGCTTCTCCTGACAAGGACAGCCAGACTCCTGCAAAGGGACGCAACAAGGCCACGGCTCCTGTCCTCGCCCACCTCGTCACTGGCACGGAGAGCTCTCAACACGCTACAGGACAGATGAGACACCCCTGGCCACTACCCATCCCGGGCTTGCAGGGAGCTTCCCAAAGCCACAGGCAAAGGGAACGCCACAAAACTGTGCCCTGGGGGGCGGAGGGCTGGTCCCGAAAGGGACATCCTGGCACCAGCCATGGCCATGTCACAGCCAGCAGGCTACGCCTGGTGGTCCAGGTCAGAAAGGGGTTGGACACACGGCTGGCTGCGGGACCGTAGAAAAGGGGCTGCACCAGACGAGACTGGCAGACGACGAGACGGGCTAGCAAAGACTTACAGGCTCTGAAAAAGCCACCCTATCTGTAGCCCATCCTCATCCTACAGACAGCCAGAAGGTGCCCACCCCTGTGGGCAAGGACAGAGCCACACCACCCACCTTACCTCGAACCCGTCCAGTTCCCGCAGGCAGATCAAAGGTGCTCACAGCCATGGACAAAGGGAGCTCCGCAAGACCCACCGTATCCAGACACCATCCTCGTGCTATGGACAGCCAGAAGGTGCCCACCCCTGTGGGCAAGGACAGAGCCACACCACCCACCCTGTCTCGACCCCGTCCAGGTCCCGCAGGCCGATCAAAGGTGCTCGCAGCCATGGACAAAGGGAGCTCCGCAAGACCCACCGTATCCAGACCCCATCCTCGTCCTACGGACAGCCAGAAGGTGCCCACCCCTGTGGGCAAGGACAGAGCCACACCACCCACCCTGTCTCGACCCCGTCCAGGTCCCGCAGGCCGATCAAAGGTGCTCGCAGCCATGGACAAAGGGAGCTCCGCAAGACCCACCGTATCCAGACCCCATCCTCGTCCTGCAGACAGCCAGGAGGTGGGCACACTCGTGAGAAAAAGGGAGAGCCGCACCACCCACCCCATCTCTGTAACATGTCACGGTCCCACAAGCAACTGGAGGGAACACGCAGCCACGGACATTCTCAGCTTTGGATCCTTTCACAGCAAGACAGGCGCAATTCCCACACTCCACGCAGAGACACCCTCAGCATTGCCAGCCACTCGTGGACGCACGCTTCCACACTGGGCCGCGTCTTCAGTGCCAAAGGCGTGAAAGAGCACCTCCCGAAAACTCAACAAGCGTCTTTCTTCCAGAAGAGCCCTCAGACCCACAACTCTCAGCAGCAAGTACCACCCAAAGCTTCCAAACAGGGCCGTGGCTACCACCTGCTGCTTTTAGTTCTCTTTTAACCTGTGCCGAGCTGCTGCTCTGTACACTCATCCTACAGCCTCCTCCTTTCCTTCCCCAGCACTACCAATTCTTCTCTTCTAGTGTATTGCATCGTTTATTGAACTGCGCCTTCTCACTGGACTGCTGGAAAAGCGGGATCACACGGATGCAGCACCAACCCACCCTGCTGATGTCACGGCCACCACATCGCAGCCAGCAGACTGCTCCTGCTGCTCCACGTCACGAAGGCATTGCTGACAGCCCTAGCCCCAGAAGAGGATAAAAAGGGCTGCGCCAAGCCAGACGGCCAGACGAGGCGGCAGGTGAGCGAGATCCGAGAGGAGCAGGCACCCAGGGGAAGGCAAGGAGGCTGGGGCTCCCCACAGCAATGGAGGGGGACTTCTCTTTGGCTGCTTCTCCTGACAATGACAGCCAGACTCCTGCAAAGGGACGCAACAAGGCCACGGCTCCTGTCCTCGCCCACCTCGTCACTGGCACGGAGAGCTCTCAACACGCTACAGGACAGATGAGACACCCCTGGCCACTACCCATCCCGGGCTTGCAGGGAGCTTCCCAAAGCCACAGGCAAAGGGAACGCCACAAAACTGTGCCCTGGGGGGCGGAGGGCTGGTCCCGAAACGGACATCCTGGCACCAGCCATGGCCATGTCACAGCCAGCAGGCTACGCCTGGTGGTCCAGGTCAGAAAGGGGTTGGACACACGGCTGGCTGCGGAACGGTAGAAAAGGGGCTGCACCAGACGAGACTGGCAGACGACGAGACGGGCTAGCAAAGACTTACAGGCTCTGAAAAAGCCACCCTATCTGTAGCCCATCCTCATCCTACAGACAGCCAGAAGGTGCCCACCCCTGTGGGCAAGGACAGAGCCACACCACCCATCTTACCTCGAACCCGTCCAGTTCCCGCAGGCAGATCAAAGGTGCTCGCAGCCATGGACAAAGGGAGCTCCGCAAGACCCACCGTATCCAGACACCATCCTCGTGCTATGGACAGCCAGAAGGTGCCCACCCCTGTGGGCAAGGACAGAGCCACACCACCCACCCTGTCTCGACCCCGTCCAGGTCCCGCAGGCCGATCAAAGGTGCTCGCAGCCATGGACAAAGGGAGCTCCGCAAGACCCACCGTATCCGGACCCCATCCTCGTCCTGCAGACAGCCAGGAGGTGGGCACACTCGTGAGAAAAAGGGAGAGCCGCACCACCCACCCCATCTCTGTAACATGTCACGGTCCCACAAGCAACTGGAGGGAACACGCAGCCACGGACATTCTCAGCTTTGGATCCTTTCACAGCAAGACAGGCGCAATTCCCACACTCCACGCAGAGACACCCTCAGCATTGCCAGCCACTCGTGGACGCACGCTTCCACACTGGGCCACATCTTCAGTGCCAAAGGCGTGAAAGAGCACCTCCCGAAAACTCAACAAGCATCTTTCTTCCAGAAGAGCCCTCAGACCCACAACTCTCAGCAGCAAGTACCACCCAAAGCTTCCAAACAGGGCCGTGGCTACCACCTGCTGCTTTTAGTTCTCTTTTAACCTGTGCCGAGCTGCTGCTCTGTACACTCATCCTACAGCCTCCTCCTTTCCTTCCCCAGCACTACCAATTCTTCTCTTCTAGTGTATTGCATCGTTTATTGAACTGCGCCTTCTCACTGGACTGCTGGAAAAGCGGGATCACACGGATGCAGCACGAGACCACCCTGCTGATGTCACGGCCACCACATCGCAGCCAGCAGACTGCTCCTGCTGCTCCACGTCACAAAGGCATTGCTGACACCCCTAGCCCCAGAAGAGGATAAAAAGGGCTGCGCCAAGCCAGACAGCCAGACGAGGCAGCAGGTGAGGGAGATCCGAGAGGAGCAGGCACCCAGGGGAAGGCAAGGAGGCTGGGGCTCCCCACAGCAATGGAGGGGGACTTCTCTTTGGCTGCTTCTCCTGACAATGACAGCCAGACTCCTGCAAAGGGACGCAACAAGGCCACGGCTCCTGTCCTCGCCCACCTCGTCACTGGCACGGAGAGCTCTCAACACGCTACAGGACAGATGAGACACCCCTGGCCACTACCCATCCCGGGCTTGCAGGGAGCTTCCCAAAGCCACAGGCAAAGGGAACGCCACAAAACTGTGCCCTGGGGGGCGGAGGGCTGGTCCCGAAAGGGACATCCTGGCACCAGCCATGGCCATGTCACAGCCAGCAGGCTACGCCTGGTGGTCCAGGTCAGAAAGGGGTTGGACACACGGCTGGCTGCGGGACCGTAGAAAAGGGGCTGCACCAGACGAGACTGGCAGACGACGAGACGGGCTAGCAAAGACTTACAGGCTCTGAAAAAGCCACCCTATCTGTAGCCCATCCTCATCCTATAGACAGCCAGAAGGTGCCCACCCCTGTGGGCAAGGACAGAGCCACACCACCCACCCTGTCTCGACCCCGTCCAGGTCCCGCAGGCCGATCAAAGGTGCTCGCAGCCATGGACAAAGGGAGCTCCGCAAGACCCACCGTATCCAGACCCCATCCTCGTCCTGCAGACAGCCAGGAGGTGGGCACACTCGTGAGAAAAAGGGAGAGCCGCACCACCCACCCCATCTCTGTAACATGTCACGGTCCCACAAGCAACTGGAGGGAACACGCAGCCACGGACATTCTCAGCTTTGGATCCTTTCACAGCAAGACAGGCGCAATTCCCACACTCCACGCAGAGACACCCTCAGCATTGCCAGCCACTCGTGGACGCACGCTTCCACACTGGGCCGCGTCTTCAGTGCCAAAGGCGTGAAAGAGCACCTCCCGAAAACTCAACAAGCGTCTTTCTTCCAGAAGAGCCCTCAGACCCACAACTCTCAGCAGCAAGTACCACCCAAAGCTTCCAAACAGGGCCGTGGCTACCACCTGCTGCTTTTAGTTCTCTTTTAACCTGTGCCGAGCTGCTGCTCTGTACACTCATCCGACAGCCTCCTCCTTTCCTTCCCCAGCACTACCAATTCTTCTCTTCTAGTGTATTGCATCGTTTATTGAACTGCGCCTTCTCATTGGACTGCTGGAAAAGCGGGATCACACGGATGCAGCACCAACCCACCCTGCTGATGTCACGGCCACCACATCGCAGCCAGCAGACTGCTCCTGCTGCTCCACGTCACGAAGGCATTGCTGACAGCCCTAGCCCCAGAAGAGGATAAAAAGGGCTGCGCCAAGCCAGACGGCCAGACGAGGCGGCAGGTGAGCGAGATCCGAGAGGAGCAGGCACCCAGGGGAAGGCAAGGAGGCTGGGGCTCCCCACAGCAATGGAGGGGGACTTCTCTTTGGCTGCTTCTCCTGACAATGACAGCCAGACTCCTGCAAAGGGACGCAACAAGGCCACGGCTCCTGTCCTCGCCCACCTCGTCACTGGCACGGAGAGCTCTCAACACGCTACAGGACAGATGAGACACCCCTGGCCACTACCCATCCCGGGCTTGCAGGGAGCTTCCCAAAGCCACAGGCAAAGGGAACGCCACAAAACTGTGCCCTGGGGGGCGGAGGGCTGGTCCCGAAACGGACATCCTGGCACCAGCCATGGCCATGTCACAGCCAGCAGGCTACGCCTGGTGGTCCAGGTCAGAAAGGGGTTGGACACACGGCTGGCTGCGGAACGGTAGAAAAGGGGCTGCACCAGACGAGACTGGCAGACGACGAGACGGGCTAGCAAAGACTTACAGGCTCTGAAAAAGCCACCCTATCTGTAGCCCATCCTCATCCTACAGACAGCCAGAAGGTGCCCACCCCTGTGGGCAAGGACAGAGCCACACCACCCACCTTACCTCGAACCCGTCCAGTTCCCGCAGGCAGATCAAAGGTGCTCACAGCCATGGACAAAGGGAGCTCCGCAAGACCCACCGTATCCAGACACCATCCTCGTGCTCTGGACAGCCAGAAGGTGCCCACCCCTGTGGGCAAGGACAGAGCCACACCACCCACCCTGTCTCGACCCCGTCCAGGTCCCGCAGGCCGATCAAAGGTGCTCGCAGCCATGGACAAAGGGAGCTCCGCAAGACCCACCGTATCCGGACCCCATCCTCGTCCTGCAGACAGCCAGGAGGTGGGCACACTCGTGAGAAAAAGGGAGAGCCGCACCACCCACCCCATCTCTGTAACACGTCACGGTCCCACAAGCAACTGGAGGGAACACGCAGCCACGGACATTCTCAGCTTTGGATCCTTTCACAGCAAGACAGGCGCAATTCCCACACTCCACGCAGAGACACCCTCAGCATTGCCAGCCACTCGTGGACGCACGCTTCCACACTGGGCCACGTCTTCAGTGCCAAAGGCGTGAAAGAGCACCTCCCGAAAACTCAACAAGCGTCTTTCTTCCAGAAGAGCCCTCAGACCCACAACTCTCAGCAGCAAGTACCACCCAAAGCTTCCAAAGAGGGCCGTGGCTACCACCTGCTGCTTTTAGTTCTCTTTTAACCTGTGCCCAGCTGCTGCTCTGTACACTCATCCTACAGCCTCCTCCTTTCCTTCCCCAGCACTACCAATTCTTCTCTTCTAGTGTATTGCATCGTTTATTGAACTGCGCCTTCTCACTGGACTGCTGGAAAAGCGGGATCACACGGATGCAGCACCAGCCCACCCTGCTGATGTCACGGCCACCACATCGCAGCCAGCAGACTGCTCCTGCTGCTCCACGTCACGAAGGCATTGCTGACACCCCTAGCCCCAGAAGAGGATAAAAAGGGCTGCGCCAAGCCAGACGGCCAGACGAGGCGGCAGGTGAGCGAGATCCGAGAGGAGCAGGCACCCAGGGGAAGGCAAGGAGGCTGGGGCTCCCCACAGCAATGGAGGGGGACTTCTCTTTGGCTGCTTCTCCTGACAAGGACAGCCAGACTCCTGCAAAGGGACGCAACAAGGCCACGGCTCCTGTCCTCGCCCACCTCGTCACTGGCACGGAGAGCTCTCAACACGCTACAGGACAGATGAGACACCCCTGGCCACTACCCATCCCGTGCATGCAGGGAGCTTCCCAAAGCCACAGGCAAAGGGAACGCCACAAAACTGTGCCCTGGGGGAGGAGGGCTGGTCCCGAAACGGACATCCTGGCACCAGCCATGGCCATGTCACAGCCAGCAGGCTACGCCTGGTGGTCCAGGTCAGAAAGGGGTTGGACACACGGCTGGCTGCGGAACGGTAGAAAAGGGGCTGCACCAGACGAGACTGGCAGACGACGAGACGGGCTAGCAAAGACTTACAGGCTCTGAAAAAGCCACCCTATCTGTAGCCCATCCTCATCCTATAGACAGCCAGAAGGTGCCCACCCCTGTGGGCAAGGACAGAGCCACACCACCCACCCTGTCTCGACCCCATCCAGGTCCCGCAGGCCGATCAAAGGTGCTCGCAGCCATGGACAAAGGGAGCTCCGCAAGACCCACCGTATCCGGACCCCATCCTCGTCCTGCAGACAGCCAGGAGGTGGGCACACTCGTGAGAAAAAGGGAGAGCCGCACCACCCACCCCATCTCTGTAACATGTCACGGTCCCACAAGCAACTGGAGGGAACACGCAGCCACGGACATTCTCAGCTTTGGATCCTTTCACAGCAAGACAGGCGCAATTCCCACACTCCACGCAGAGACACCCTCAGCATTGCCAGCCACTCGTGGACGCACGCTTCCACACTGGGCCACATCTTCAGTGCCAAAGGCGTGAAAGAGCACCTCCCGAAAACTCAACAAGCATCTTTCTTCCAGAAGAGCCCTCAGACCCACAACTCTCAGCAGCAAGTACCACCCAAAGCTTCCAAACAGGGCCGTGGCTACCACCTGCTGCTTTTAGTTCTCTTTTAACCTGTGCCGAGCTGCTGCTCTGTACACTCATCCTACAGCCTCCTCCTTTCCTTCCCCAGCACTACCAATTCTTCTCTTCTAGTGTATTGCATCGTTTATTGAACTGCGCCTTCTCACTGGACTGCTGGAAAAGCGGGATCACACGGATGCAGCACCAGACCACCCTGCTGATGTCACGGCCACCACATCGCAGCCAGCAGACTGCTCCTGCTGCTCCACGTCACGAAGGCATTGCTGACACCCCTAGCCCCAGAAGAGGATAAAAAGGGCTGCGCCAAGCCAGACGGCCAGACGAGGCGGCAGGTGAGCGAGATCCAAGAGGAGCAGGCACCCAGGGGAAGGCAAGGAGGCTGGGGCTCCCCACAGCAATGGAGGGGGACTTCTCTTTGGCTGCTTCTCCTGACAAGGACAGCCAGACTCCTGCAAAGGGACGCAACAAGGCCACGGCTCCTGTCCTCGCCCACCTCGTCACTGGCACGGAGAGCTCTCAACACGCTACAGGACAGATGAGACACCCCTGGCCACTACCCATCCCGGGCTTGCAGGGAGCTTCCCAAAGCCACAGGCAAAGGGAACGCCACAAAACTGTGCCCTGGGGGGCAGAGGGCTGCTCCCGAAACGGACATCCTGGCACCAGCCATGGCCATGTCACAGCCAGCAGGCTACGCCTGGTGGTCCAGGTCAGAAAGGGGTTGGACACACGGCTGGCTGCGGAACGGTAGAAAATGGGCTGCACCAGACGAGACTGGCAGACGACGAGACGGGCTAGCAAAGACTTACAGGCTCTGAAAAAGCCACCCTATCTGTAGCCCATCCTCATCCTATAGACAGCCAGAAGGTGCCCACCCCTGTGGGCAAGGACAGAGCCACACCACCCACCCTGTCTCGACCCCGTCCAGGTCCCGCAGGCCGATCAAAGGTGCTCGCAGCCATGGACAAAGGGAGCTCCGCAAGACCCACCGTATCCGGACCCCATCCTCGTCCTGCAGACAGCCAGGAGGTGGGCACACTCGTGAGAAAAAGGGAGAGCCGCACCACCCACCCCATCTCTGTAACATGTCACGGTCCCACAAGCAACTGGAGGGAACACGCAGCCACGGACATTCTCAGCTTTGGATCCTTTCACAGCAAGACAGGCGCAATTCCCACACTCCACGCAGAGACACCCTCAGCATTGCCAGCCACTCGTGGACGCACGCTTCCACACTGGGCCACGTCTTCAGTGCCAAAGGCGTGAAAGAGCACCTCCCGAAAACTCAACAAGCGTCTTTCTTCCAGAAGAGCCCTCAGACCCACAACTCTCAGCAGCAAGTACCACCCAAAGCTTCCAAACAGGGCCGTGGCTACCACCTGCTGCTTTTAGTTCTCTTTTAACCTGTGCCCAGCTGCTGCTCTGTACACTCATCCTACAGCCTCCTCCTTTCCTTCCCCAGCACTACCAATTCTTCTCTTCTAGTGTATTGCATCGTTTATTGAACTGCGCCTTCTCACTGGACTGCTGGAAAAGCGGGATCACACGGATGCAGCACCAGCCCACCCTGCTGATGTCACGGCCACCACATCGCAGCCAGCAGACTGCTCCTGCTGCTCCACATCACAAAGGCATTGCTGACACCCCTAGCCCCAGAAGAGGATAAAAAGGGCTGCGCCAAGCCAGACGGCCAGACGAGGCGGCAGGTGAGCGAGATCCGAGAGGAGCAGGCACCCAGGGGAAGGCAAGGAGGCTGGGGCTCCCCACAGCAATGGAGGGGGACTTCTCTTTGGCTGCTTCTCCTGACAGTGACAGCCAGACTCCTGCAAAGGGACGCAACAAGGCCACGGCTCCTGTCCTCGCCCACCTCGTCACTGGCACGGAGAGCTCTCAACACGCTACAGGACAGATGAGACACCCCTGGCCACTACCCATCCCGTGCATGCAGGGAGCTTCCCAAAGCCACAGGCAAAGGGAACGCCACAAAACTGTGCCCTGGGGGAGGAGGGCTGGTCCCGAAACGGACATCCTGGCACCAGCCATGGCCATGTCACAGCCAGCAGGCTACGCCTGGTGGTCCAGGTCAGAAAGGGGTTGGACACACGGCTGGCTGCGGAACGGTAGAAAATGGGCTGCACCAGACGAGACTGGCAGACGACGAGACGGGCTAGCAAAGACTTACAGGCTCTGAAAAAGCCACCCTATCTGTAGCCCATCCTCATCCTATAGACAGCCAGAAGGTGCCCACCCCTGTGGGCAAGGACAGAGCCACACCACCCACCCTGTCTCGACCCCGTCCAGGTCCCGCAGGCTGATCAAAGGTGCTCGCAGCCATGGACAAAGGGAGCTCCATAAGACCCACCGTATCCGGACCCCATCCTCGTCCTGCAGACAGCCAGGAGGTGGGCACACTCGTGAGAAAAAGGGAGAGCCGCACCACCCACCCCATCTCTGTAACATGTCACGGTCCCACAAGCAACTGGAGGGAACACGCAGCCACGGACATTCTCAGCTTTGGATCCTTTCACAGCAAGACAGGCGCAATTCCCACACTCCACGCAGAGACACCCTCAGCATTGCCAGCCACTCGTGGACGCACGCTTCCACACTGGGCCACATCTTCAGTGCCAAAGGCGTGAAAGAGCACCTCCCGAAAACTCAACAAGCATCTTTCTTCCAGAAGAGCCCTCAGACCCACAACTCTCAGCAGCAAGTACCACCCAAAGCTTCCAAACAGGGCCGTGGCTACCACCTGCTGCTTTTAGTTCTCTTTTAACCTGTGCCGAGCTGCTGCTCTGTACACTCATCCTACAGCCTCCTCCTTTCCTTCCCCAGCACTACCAATTCTTCTCTTCTAGTGTATTGCATCGTTTATTGAACTGCGCCTTCTCACTGGACTGCTGGAAAAGCGGGATCACACGGATGCAGCACCAGACCACCCTGCTGATGTCACGGCCACCACATCGCAGCCAGCAGACTGCTCCTGCTGCTCCACGTCACGAAGGCATTGCTGACACCCCTAGCCCCAGAAGAGGATAAAAAGGGCTGCGCCAAGCCAGACGGCCAGACGAGGCGGCAGGTGAGCGAGATCCAAGAGGAGCAGGCACCCAGGGGAAGGCAAGGAGGCTGGGGCTCCCCACAGCAATGGAGGGGGACTTCTCTTTGGCTGCTTCTCCTGACAAGGACAGCCAGACTCCTGCAAAGGGACGCAACAAGGCCACGGCTCCTGTCCTCGCCCACCTCGTCACTGGCACGGAGAGCTCTCAACACGCTACAGGACAGATGAGACACCCCTGGCCACTACCCATCCCGGGCTTGCAGGGAGCTTCCCAAAGCCACAGGCAAAGGGAACGCCACAAAACTGTGCCCTGGGGGGCAGAGGGCTGCTCCCGAAACGGACATCCTGGCACCAGCCATGGCCATGTCACAGCCAGCAGGCTACGCCTGGTGGTCCAGGTCAGAAAGGGGTTGGACACACGGCTGGCTGCGGAACGGTAGAAAATGGGCTGCACCAGACGAGACTGGCAGACGACGAGACGGGCTAGCAAAGACTTACAGGCTCTGAAAAAGCCACCCTATCTGTAGCCCATCCTCATCCTATAGACAGCCAGAAGGTGCCCACCCCTGTGGGCAAGGACAGAGCCACACCACCCACCCTGTCTCGACCCCGTCCAGGTCCCGCAGGCCGATCAAAGGTGCTCGCAGCCATGGACAAAGGGAGCTCCGCAAGACCCACCGTATCCGGACCCCATCCTCGTCCTGCAGACAGCCAGGAGGTGGGCACACTCGTGAGAAAAAGGGAGAGCCGCACCACCCACCCCATCTCTGTAACATGTCACGGTCCCACAAGCAACTGGAGGGAACACGCAGCCACGGACATTCTCAGCTTTGGATCCTTTCACAGCAAGACAGGCGCAATTCCCACACTCCACGCAGAGACACCCTCAGCATTGCCAGCCACTCGTGGACGCACGCTTCCACACTGGGCCACGTCTTCAGTGCCAAAGGCGTGAAAGAGCACCTCCCGAAAACTCAACAAGCGTCTTTCTTCCAGAAGAGCCCTCAGACCCACAACTCTCAGCAGCAAGTACCACCCAAAGCTTCCAAACAGGGCCGTGGCTACCACCTGCTGCTTTTAGTTCTCTTTTAACCTGTGCCCAGCTGCTGCTCTGTACACTCATCCTACAGCCTCCTCCTTTCCTTCCCCAGCACTACCAATTCTTCTCTTCTAGTGTATTGCATCGTTTATTGAACTGCGCCTTCTCACTGGACTGCTGGAAAAGCGGGATCACACGGATGCAGCACCAACTCCAGGCACCAGCCCACCCTGCTGATGTCACGGCCACCACATCGCAGCCAGCAGACTGCTCCTGCTGCTCCACATCACAAAGGCATTGCTGACACCCCTAGCCCCAGAAGAGGATAAAAAGGGCTGCGCCAAGCCAGACGGCCAGACGAGGCGGCAGGTGAGCGAGATCCGAGAGGAGCAGGCACCCAGGGGAAGGCAAGGAGGCTGGGGCTCCCCACAGCAATGGAGGGGGACTTCTCTTTGGCTGCTTCTCCTGACAAGGACAGCCAGACTCCTGCAAAGGGACGCAACAAGGCCACGGCTCCTGTCCTCGCCCACCTCGTCACTGGCACGGAGAGCTCTCAACACGCTACAGGACAGATGAGACACCCCTGGCCACTACCCATCCCGGGCTTGCAGGGAGCTTCCCAAAGCCACAGGCAAAGGGAATGCCACAAAACTGTGCCCTGGGGGGCGGAGGGCTGGTCCCGAAACGGACATCCTGGCACCAGCCATGGCCATGTCACAGCCAGCAGGCTACGCCTGGTGGTCCAGGTCAGAAAGGGGTTGGACACACGGCTGGCTGCGGGACCGTAGAAAAGGGGCTGCACCAGACGAGACTGGCAGACGACGAGACGGGCTAGCAAAGACTTACAGGCTCTGAAAAAGCCACCCTATCTGTAGCCCATCCTCATCCTATAGACAGCCAGAAGGTGCCCACCCCTGTGGGCAAGGACAGAGCCACACCACCCACCCTGTCTCGACCCCGTCCAGGTCCCGCAGGCCGATCAAAGGTGCTCGCAGCCATGGACAAAGGGAGCTCCGCAAGACCCACCGTATCCGGACCCCATCCTCGTCCTGCAGACAGCCAGGAGGTGGGCACACTCGTGAGAAAAAGGGAGAGCCGCACCACCCACCCCATCTCTGTAACATGTCACGGTCCCACAAGCAACTGGAGGGAACACGCAGCCACGGACATTCTCAGCTTTGGATCCTTTCACAGCAAGACAGGCGCAATTCCCACACTCCACGCAGAGACACCCTCAGCATTGCCAGCCACTCGTGGACGCACGCTTCCACACTGGGCCACGTCTTCAGTGCCAAAGGCGTGAAAGAGCACCTCCTGAAAACTCAACAAGCGTCTTTCTTCCAGAAGAGCCCTCAGACCCACAACTCTCAGCAGCAAGTACCACCCAAAGCTTCCAAACAGGGCCGTGGCTACCACCTGCTGCTTTTAGTTCTCTTTTAACCTGTGCCCAGCTGCTGCTCTGTACACTCATCCTACAGCCTCCTCCTTTCCTTCCCCAGCACTACCAATTCTTCTCTTCTAGTGTATTGCATCGTTTATTGAACTGCGCCTTCTCACTGGACTGCTGGAAAAGCGGGATCACACGGATGCAGCACCAACCCACCCTGCTGATGTCACGGCCACCACATCGCAGCCAGCAGACTGCTCCTGGTGCTCCACGTCACGAAGGCATTGCTGACACCCCTAGCCCCAGAAGAGGATAAAAAGGGCTGCGCCAAGCCAGACGGCCAGACGAGGCGGCAGGTGAGCGAGATCCGAGAGGAACAGGCACCCAGGGGAAGGCAAGGAGGCTGGGGCTCCCCACAGCAATGGAGGGGGACTTCTCTTTGGCTGCTTCTCCTGACAGTGACAGCCAGACTCCTGCAAAGGGACGCAACAAGGCCACGGCTCCTGTCCTCGCCCACCTCGTCACTGGCACGGAGAGCTCTCAACACACTACAGGACAGATGAGACACCCCTGGCCACTACCCATCCCGTGCATGCAGGGAGCTTCCCAAAGCCACAGGCAAAGGGAATGCCACAAAACTGTGCCCTGGGGGCGGAGGGCTGGTCCCGAAACGGACATCCTGGCACCAGCCATGGCCATGTCACAGCCAGCAGGCTACGCCTGGTGGTCCAGGTCAGAAAGGGGTTGGACACACGGCTGGCTGCGGAACGGTAGAAAAGGGGCTGCACCAGACGAGACTGGCAGACGACGAGACGGGCTAGCAAAGACTTACAGGCTCTGAAAAAGCCACCCTATCTGTAGCCCATCCTCATCCTATAGACAGCCAGAAGGTGCCCGCCCCTGTGGGCAAGGACAGAGCCACACCACCCACCCTGTCTCGACCCCATCCAGTTCCCGCAGGCCGATCAAAGGTGCTCGCAGCCAGGGACAAATGGAGCCCCGCAAGAACCACCGTATCTGTAGCCCATCCTCATCCTACAGACAGCCAGAAGGTGCCCACCCCTGTGGGCAAGGACAGAGCCACACCACCCACCCTGTCTCGACCCCGTCCAGGTCCCGCAGGCCGATCAAAGGTGCTCGCAGCCATGGACAAAGGGAGCTCCGCAAGACCCACCGTATCCGGACCCCATCCTCGTCCTGCAGACAGCCAGGAGGTGGGCACACTCGTGAGAAAAAGGGAGAGCCGCACCACCCACCCCATCTCTGTAACATGTCACGGTCCCACAAGCAACTGGAGGGAACACGCAGCCACGGACATTCTCCGCTTTGGATCCTTTCACAGCAAGACAGGCGCAATTCCCACACTCCACGCAGAGACACCCTCAGCATTGCCAGCCACTTGTGGACGCACGCTTCCACACTGGGCCACGTCTTCAATGCCCAATTTGCCCCCTGTCGCAGGCAAAGGCAGAGGCGCACCATCCACCATATCTGCAGAATATCTAGGTTCCACGGCAGCTTCAAGGTGCCCAGTTGCCGTGGACAAAAGCAATGTCGGAACACCCACCACCTCTGTACCATGTCATGGTTTCTAACGCACCTGGAAGCATTATGCATCCGTGGATAATGAGAGCCTTGCAACACCTGTTTTATCTGTACCCCATCATCATAACAGATATATCTGAAGCTTCATACAGCTGTTGAGAAAGGGAGCACCGTACCATCCATCATATCTTTACCTCCTCACAGTCCTAGAGCCAGCTAGAAACTGCCAAGATTTTCTTTCATGCATTAATAATCATCAGTTACAACAGTCTAAATTAGGATTTCTATTTAAAACTTAAACATCCACAGGGTGTTTTAAAGCAAATTCTGGTTTGTGACTATCTTGTAGCAGTTTATTATGCCAAGAAAAAAAGCAAGTGTAATCTTGGTGACACACACATAATATTTGAGATCTCAGTTTTGCTGTTTTAGTCAAATTCAATGTCATGCATCCTGCAAGCAATTAGTTTGTACTAACGTACGAACAGTGCCTTTGCAGCGGGTTTTACAATCAGTCATAACCAAAGAGATGTTTCTGTGATCAGATGAATATGACATGGTGTGGAAATCAGCAACCTGGTTCTCAAATAGATTAAAACGTGCCTGGGTAACCTACATTTTTTTGCTCCCCAGTATTCTGACACAGCATCACATATTTCTCTGACAGGATACTATTTGGTATTCTACGAATAGCTACATAGAAGATATTGAAGTTTAAAAATACTGTTAGCTTTTTTAAGATAAAAATGGGGTTTTCCCCATCTTTTGACGTTGTTTAGGGCTACTTCCCTGAGTTTATCATTAATCTGAAATTATTTTGTGTCACCAAGTGAAAACTCAGGAGGATTTTAGATGATCTAACTGGAAACATCTACAGAGCTCTACAAAGTTCCAATTATGTCCATTAAACTCAAAAGTCATTAAATCTATCTAACAAAAAAAATAAAAATAATTAAAAAAAAAAACACACAAAAAAACCTCAATACAAATGGAATTCCTTACAGAAACAGTTTGCACTACAATACGTACGTCCATCTTTTGGCTGGATGACTGTTCTGTTGTGTCAGTACTTATTGGACAAGACAAAATAAATACACATAAACACCCAGAGACACAGTCAAAAGCACTAGCAGAACGTTTGCTTTTTGCACAGCAAAACTAGCAACACCAAAAATAATCTGCAATACAAAGAACATGAGCAGGAGGAGCTGAGATGCTCAAGAACTTTGCTGATTGTATAGTAACGTGTTAAGATTCTGTAACATTAGGGCCTCCAAACACAGTTTTAAAGCCTTCACGAATCTGGAGATAAAGTAATTTAATCTATCCAAATGAGAAGCCAAGAAAAAATAAATGACCTACAGTATATTCCAGCCATGAAAATTTGCAGAGGCATGCAGTAAAACATACAAATATTCACAGGAATAGACAAAGTTCTATATATATACACAAAGACACACATACGTATACACTCCAACAACAACACAAATACATAAACAGTAAAAAACTAGTTATCTAGAAGAAGATCTAAGTTAAATGAAAAAATTCATCCTTCTCTTACTCTATCCAAGTATTTTCAAACATTTCCCTTCACACTGAAAACAGGCACTCAGGCTGTTGTTAGATGGCAGACTATAGTACCTCACACACAAGCTGGCCTTATTCCATATTCAGAAATCAAATTTGCAAGATAATGGGACAGTAAAGCACAAATTCTTGCTCCTTAGAGGCAGGTGTCAAGAAACACCATCATCCTCACAAAATCCTGGCAGAAATCTACCACAGCTACCGCATGAAGATTTTGTCCTGGAAACCAAGGTTGCCTCAGGAGATAGCCCAGGCTGTGCGACCTACGGTGATTTGGAAGGAGAGGAACACGTAGAGAAATATTTGTCCACTTCTGTACCTCACAAGCACTAAAAATCCGTGAATCCCCCATTTAGAGAATTAATTTGTAAATGGGAGATCACACTTAAATAATTCAGGATTTAATTCAGGACAAGGTTTCCTTCAAAGCCTTAAGTATTCCTTTAAAAAATTGCTTCTGGCTTGTATTACCTGACACAAATACATCTGGAGCTAGGTACATTTTCCTCTGATCATGTCATAGGCACATGTAGTTTGTCCTAAGAGAGGCCTCAGCCTAGTTTTTCACAGGAAATCAGAAAGTCGAGGTTAGCTTTATCCCAAAGAGACACTCGCTAAGGGAATACACCTGAGAGATACTATAGTGGACCAATCTACCTCTGGCTGACATCAGTAAAGTTTCCAACTCTCCATAGGCTTCAGTAGAAGGTGACAAACTATGCAGCCAAAAAAGGCACTGAGGGACAATCAAGCTAGGTGACAGCAGAGAACTTGATGACATCATACGTGGCAGATGATGTTCCTCACTAGTTTAATTACAGAATTGAAACACATGACACTGGAAGGTTTTCAGTTCTTACCTGTTCTTCTATTTCTGTCCACATAACAACACTTGATTTCATAATCTTTAAATAAGGCATGGATTTCCTAAAGAGAAAAGTACAAGTAGCATCAGATAAATAATTCACCAGACCAAATAAGTGTATAATTCATCTTTGGGGGGGGGGGAGGGGGGAACAACCCCCCCCCCCCCAACCTCCCCAAAACCTCCCCAACCAAAAAACTTTCCCAATAAACAGAAAATCTCACCATAGAAACACTATCAAATATTTGTTTTTAAAAGAGCTCGTTATACTACTGTATCAATGATTTTATCTCATATATAAAATTGGCTTACTGAATTTGATTAATTTACTTTTCGTTACATAAAGTCACATAAGCACAACAGCATGTCCTCTTGACTGTCTTTTGATAAAGATGAATAACATCACAGTTCATTAAATACCAAACCCCCCACAATTTCTCCGAAGTACAGCTAGCAGAGTTAAAACACCACACAGACAAGAAATACCGGCACAATCACATCATGCAGTTTTCTGAGGGCAGAACACTGTCATAGAATACAACAGCTGGTTTAGTTTCCTATAACTGCTCAAGTTCACTTTAACAGATTTTCATTCTTTTAATAATGAATATTCTTTCAACCAGCAGATAATTGTGCCCAGAATACCCCCTGGAAAGTGTCTTCTATCAATTACTGCACAAATGCTCAAGGAAGAATCAATCCCAAGAGCATTATTTGCTCCCACTAATTAACAGAGAGAGAACAGGGCTGTGGGAGGGGTGGGGTAGGAGCGAGTGTAAGAAAGAGGTGTGTACCAGTTTGCTGTGGCTATTCCCCAACAAGAGCAAGGTGTAGGCACGTGACCCACAAAACCCACAAACTATTACCAGTTCAGTGGCAAGAATGCCAACATGAACGTTAACCATCCCCAAGAAGAAACTGGGAGTAGTAACGTGGATATAAGTATTCTTTTACGTGGATAAGTCCCATAAACAATAGCGAAAGACCATCTCAGTAAGCAAAATAATCAACCAACTTTATCCGAAAGTTTAATTGCAGACAGTTTCCAGTAGCCCAGTCTACTTGCCAGTTTGCTAATTCAATATATATAGCCTAGAGGTTAATTGGGTTCTCTGTGACTGGTATCAGGTGCATACCTTTTAGTCAAGCCAGCACCAATCTCTAGTTTCACTAGTTAACAGCTGTCAAATACTACATTAAGAAAATACAGCAGCATTTCACAAGCTACCAGCCATCCTCTAATCAGACGCCATAAGGATGTGGTTTCGGAAAAGCAAAATACACCAGGCATAATTCAAAGATTCGGACCAGGTAGGCAATTTGACTGTGGACATCTCTCTAACGAGGATTAGACGGTGGTTCATTCTCAGTCATGGGAGAGTGAGAAGACACTTTCTGCACAGTTTTGTACAGCTCAGCTGTACTGTGGCACTGAGGACTCTAAAGAAGTTATTTCTGTCCCACTTAGAAAAAGGGGGACATGTTTACCTATTTCCTAGATTATTTTACAAGAGTAACACTGAAAATTACATATGATGATTAAGTAGCAGGAAATACTATTTCAAACAGCTCAGAACACCCTTGAAAGCCATCTGTGAAGCAGATGATTCTACATGATTTCCCAGTAACTGAAACTTCAACTGAGAGGGAAAACAGCCTATATTGAACATATCTTTGTGGGATAATTATGAGGTCTCATGTAAAAAATGATGAGAACATCAGGAAGATTTAAAATGAAAGCCTAATTTAAGCAAAGTAGTTTTAGTAAAGACTTTAACACCAACTTCCACAGGTTGTTGCAAACACTGCCAGGTTTGTGCAACTGGCTCTTCCAGGAAGGTGCTTGTTCTTGTGCTCTCATGGCCCCCAGTGGCAGGGCTGAGATCTCTACCTGTGGAATTGGGCTTGTGTAGTATTTCAATGAAAGCATTTTTCACATCAAGACCGTTTGTGACAATTTACAAAAATAAAACATACTACGCCGTCTCTTAAGCAAATGTGTACTCCTTCAAATTAAACAGATACATAGATATCTGTGCACATTAGACTAAGATTCTTCACAATATTTTCAGAATTACAAAGCCAGCTTTTGGACTCGGGCACTTCTCTAAACTTGACCTTCAACATCTTTCAACACTTAGGTCCCTTAGAAAAGGACGAACACTACCATTTTAATGTTGTTAACAGTTTCTACTCCTGACAGCTCAGAGCAGAACTCTCAGGGAAAGCAACAGGAACACTTTACTTGCTGTTCCTAACCAGGTTCAGCTGTGCACCACCAAACATCATGCACCAACAGCACTGAACATGGTTGGTCCCTTTGGGGTAAACAGTTACCCAGTATTTGGGCCAGGAAGGAGTGTTTACTCTGGGAGGAGAAACAGGTCATCCAAGTCAGGTGTATTCTCTGGCACAAGCCTATTAACTTGCAATGAATGTAAGCAGAGGGCTGTTGGCCTGAGCACAGCAGAAACAAACAGCCACGGTTCATTTCCCATTCCCAACCTCCCAGCAGCCCGCCAGCTCATGCACCTGGGAAGCCCAGCCTCCGCACCCCCCAGCCCAGCTACGCCAGCCCTCTCCCCATGGCAGGACCTACCACCACCACTGCACACACCCACGGAGAAGTCATCAAGCCCCTGCCCACACTGTGCAGGAGGAAAACCTTTCGCCCTCCCCAGGTTAGCCTCACCTCGGCACTGCCCTGTGCTGGGCAGCCACCTGAGAAGGGCAACGCAAGCACTCACCATTTATCATCACACAAGGTTTAGCAAAGCAGTAATAATAAACCCCGTGGTCGTACCACACGCGAGCACTCGCTGCCATCCCCAGTGCCACCGCTTCGCCCATGCTCACAATATCTACATCCAAACCACCTGTTGGGCAAGCCAGGCCACTATTAGTATTTCTTCCACATAACTTTTACAAAACTGCTTCTCCTAAAGGATTTTTTCCTCTTGTATAAATGAATGAATCTACTAGCCTAAAAAAGAGTGACTGACAATGACCATGATAAGCATGATTTAACTGTGTCATACTAAGTCTAAACAAAACGGCAACATCCACTAACATGCTGAAGGTCTAGCTGCCTAAGCGTCAATGCACTGAACATCAGGCTAGATTATGGTATTTTGACAACAAAACCTGTAAGCAGTTACAAAGCTATCTGGCAGACATACAGCAGTCATGGATCCCGTGAAGTTTCCAACACAAACGCTGTTTATAGCGGTGCCTATCTTGGCCCTCAATTACTGCACTCCTAGGATTGACTCCTAGTTGGCTCCTGAACCAGATGTAAAACTCAGCAACAACTCTTGGGCACCGAGGTGTGTTTGTACCTGAGCAAAGTCCCCGCCAGGCAGCTCCCGGGGGGATGTGTCCCTGGTCAAAGCAAGGATGATACGTACCACAGAAACGGAGAGGAGAGAAAACGGAGGACAGACCTTGCTCAGAGTGACAGCAGTTGCATAAACACATGGGCCATGCCAGCAGCTCTAACTGAACATCCTGGAACAGAAATGTAACCAATAATGCTTAGCTACTATACAGACCCTTAAACTTTCAAAGTTCTTAAAAGCAGACTTGGAAAGCTACTTTATCTTGCCATCAGTAAAAATTAAAATCCTAACCAGAAAATAATCAGTTCATAATTTAAAATTAGCAGAAAAAGCAAAACCAAATATATTAAAAGGAGTTTAAGCGAAACCACTAGTAAGTACAGGCTGAATATACTTTTAAAATGTATTACTTACTACTATAAGAAATGTGGTCTTCAAATACTTCAGTTCTTGGCCTGTCCTGTCTTGCCTCCGGTAGAAAACCTGGCAACATGAGGTTTTGCCACATACTATCCGTTTGAAATTTGCATCTCTCAAATGGAAAGAATGCCTTCCTTAGAGAGGATCTGTCTTTATGCTTTATTACCTGCACTGTTTTAAACACAAACAAGAAAGGGAGTCATTAACAGGCACATTTGTCCTATTTATCAGATTAGTAAAGTTCAATGTATTATTTCTAATAAAAACAAAAAAAAAGCTTCAGAGCAAGAAGATCAGATTGAGAGGAGAAGGAATGCCCCCCAAGTAGAACAAAATACCCAGCCCATTTTTAATATAGTTTCCATATAGCCACAATGATAGAAAAATATCAGATTGAGGGAGGGAGGGAAAACACGACATTAGTTAAGGCAGGAGTTGATCTGGTAAGCTGGTTTACTTACAACACTGACCCAACTAACAGGAACCTTGGTCAGTAATCTAAGAATAGATTCAGCAATCAGAAAAGTAACAAAAGTATAGCTGTACAGATATCAACGGTGCTTCATCTCAAGATTTAGAGAAGTCACAGCAATGGTGTATGTCCATTTTTAGGTCATTATCACACTAAAGGTTTGATAATGTCCACAGTTCGGGTACCGTGCTGGAGGAATCAGAAGAGGATAAATATGGGGGACTAACTGGCAACTCTAAAAGACTTCACCGAGACAGGTGAGCACAAAATCGACTGACTTGCCAACCAAACAGTAAATGGAGACTTTGCCTTCAAGAACAGTGAAGGTGCTAATAAAAATGTTTACCGCATACCTGTCACAAAAACACCTTTCTCCGTGGCTGTAGTGCTAGAATTGCTTGAAAAAATACTAACCCTGCAAGTACATATTTGCAGGTTGAGCTATAAAGCCCAATGCAGAAAGAATCTTCTTGACATAGTTTTGACTTAATTTGTTCCCCCTTTGGATTTGTTTCGTACTGACACCCCATGAAAAAAGCGCCTACGGGAATGCTGACTTACTTGATGTGACAGACTGCAAAGTGCTTTCTTCAGGCCCTCCTTCCTTGGCAGCATTTGCCCCTTAACAACAGCCACTGAGCACTTGAAGTGCTGAATGCTTCTGACACGTAAAGATCCCCCTGTTTGTTTGGTTTCTAAGACTACCAACCCCTGGTACAATGTTTTTGGTTCAGAAACTTCATGGCTAAGGTACGTTTCTTCTGTGGCCTTAAGAGTATTTTTTTTTTTTTTTCAGTTTAACACAAGTGGAACTCCAAAGGTAATAGAAGATTACAAGTACAATAATAAATAAATAAAGTTAATACGTAGCTACAACTGGCAGAGGAAAATGCTTGTTACCTAATTTCACCTGAAAAATGTTGGAGTCTTGTTCTCATTTTGAAGATGATGAACCTCCTGGCAAAACTGAACATCTCCACCAATCTATATCAGCAGAAGAGTCATTTCTCGCTGGAAAACTATTTTGGTAAATCTTGGCCTCACTCTTCACATGGTGACAACGAATGATAGCAAACCCAACACCCCAGTGATTAGAAATGAATAATTACATTTATGAAAACCTATTCTAGAAGACTTTGCTGCAGTTTAACCATGTTCATCTCCTTCCTGACGGTGAATAAATTGGCCAGGTTAGCTATAGTTTATCTGATTTTACTTGGCTAACCAATCATTTCAGGAAGAAAACAGCAGACAAAACACCTCTGCACAGTGTTTACCAAGGGTGCTAATTTGAAATAAGAAATGTTAAGTTTTATGGTAATTTTTGGAAATGCATGACAGCCAAATACACAGGTGTACTGAATATGCCTGATGACCACAAACACACTTCTTTCCAAAACTGCTCCAGGCCAGAAACTTTCTCTCTACGGCACGACTATTCTACCTTTACACGCCAACACCAACAGCTCAACAATGTTAAAAAATCAAAATGACATCTTTTGAAACTGTGTTTCAGGATCTGTACATGGTGGTACTGTTCTAGCCTAGTAACGGGTGAACATTAGAACCTTGCATATGGAGAAAAAGGCATCTAAGTGCTACTTTTAAGTCATCAAAACCAAATGGCAAACTTCCAAGATACTGTGTGGCTGCCAAATTGGACCTTAACGCCAGCGTTCTTTGTCTGACCAAGCAGCGCCAGGCTTGACGGCTTCCATATTGGCGAGATGGGCTTCTAACCAGTCCACACGTGAATTCACGACGTACCTGCTGTGTGCAACAGGAGCAAGTAACACAACTGTTCGAGCGTCAGACAAAGTGATCCCCCTCTGGCTATCCACAGCAAGCATCTTGTGACATGCCAGTAAGCCCTCTCTGTCAACACGGTCACGCGAGATGGCTTCTTGAAGAGACGATGAAGATTAGCAGGGTTTTCCAAGTTGTGAGTTTGCTACTGACTGGGTCATTAAGTCGCTGTAAAGAGAGGTGAGGCTCTGTGTGTAAAACATCACGCAGGATCATAGCAAAACTGTCACGTCTAAAAACTCTACCTACCTACAATCACAGTACAGCACGGCCAAACAGACCAAAAGGCACCCTATACGTGAGAACAAAACGTGAAGTACGCTGGCAAGCAAGCTCAGTACTCTGGACCAAATTATGCTCATCCCTGAAAAGATTCTCTCTAAAATGAATGGTCCCTCTCTACAGGAGTTACGGAGAAAATGACAGTCTGCACGTGCTGCACTTACCCGCAGGTAGTAAAATCGTCCGTGCTTTAGAAAAAGAGGGGAAGAGACACACCTCCGGAGTGATTTAGAACAGAAGTTGTAATTACATTCTTTCACACTTGTGCATCAAGTTGAATATTTGGAGCACGGTCAAGCTCTGGCAAGCGACTGTGCAACTAAATCGCCTCAAAATCTGACCCCCATGCATCAGGTTTAAGAGTTCACCCGTTTTCTCCTCTGAAGCGCAGCAGTTTGAGCGGAATTTTCCTAAACCACCAACGGATTGCGGAAAGCCGCTTGCACCGACTCCACGCTGCTCACCTCAGGCAAAAAACAAAGAAAAACAAAACCCGGGTTTGCAGCTTCTTAGCTTTACTTTTGCTGCAGGATCGTGAAGCCGCCCTACCTGTCTGGATGCAGTGAGGACGCAGGTGCCGCCTCAGGGGTACTGCTAACGGGCCACACACCGGCCGCCGCTTCCCTTCAGGAGGGTCACGCAAGTGCCACTACCCCGCTCATCCATCGGCCTTGCCGACTTGCACACCTTGCTGCCGGCGTGCCGAAGAAAGCGCTGCCCCTCGCAGTCCCCCGGCTTTGCCCCGGGACGGGGGCTGCTCTCTCACGCCCTGCGCCCCGACGCCGGCTCCCACAGGCCAGCAGGTAAGCGCGGGCGCCAGCGCGAAGCTGCCGCGGAGCCGTTCCCTGCCAGCCCGGCGTCGCCCCCCGCGGAGGAGGGCGGCAGTTCCCACCGCGAGGGGAGGACGAGCCGGAGCCGCCCTCCGCGGGCACCGCGGCTGCCGGCGGTAGCAAAGCCGTCTGCCAAAGGCGGCGGCGGGAGGAGAAGCCCGAGCGGACCCGCGGCGGGGAGGAAGGCAAGCCGCGGCCCCCTCGCTCCCCCGCAGACGAGGGCAAACGCGGGCCGCCGGGCAGCCCGGCGCCTCCCTCACGCCGGCCCTGGGGAGCGGCTCCCCCGCCCCCGGGCACGGCCCGCCTGAGGCGCCGGCGGGAGCGCGCGACGCCGCCGGCCGCCTGAGGGAAGGCGGCGGCCGTACCTGGCTGCTGCTCTCGGCCGGCGGGTTCCTCAGCCAGGGGCTGGCGCCTGTCGCTCAGCTGCCGGCGGGCGCTCGCCAGGCGCCTCGCCGCCTCCTCGGGGCCCAGCGGCGGGGGCCGACCCCCCCGCGGCGGCTCCGCGGGCGGCGCCGCGCCGCGCTCGGCTGCTGCCGCCGTTCTTGCAGAGCGCTCGGGCGAGCGGGGGGACGGGCGGGCAGCGGGCGAGCCGCGAGCACGGCACGGGCCGCTGGCGGGGCGCGGGGAGCCCGCCAGGCTCCGCCGCGCGCCGCGCGCCTCGCCCCCGGGCCCGCCGCGCTGACTGGCCGCGCCCGCCGCCCTCTCCCTCCCGGGGGGAGGCTGAAAGCTGCGGAGCCCCGTGAAGGGGCGGCGGGCTCGGCCTCCCCGCCAGCCACAGAGGGGTGGCCCGGCCCCGGCCCCGGCCCCGGCCCCGGCCCCGAGGCGGTGAAAGGGAGGCAGATGCTCCGCGAGGAGGGAAGGGCGGGGGCGGGGGGGGGTGGGGGGGGCGAGCAGAGAAAACTGAGCGGGGCTCGGTAGTGCCTGTAACGGCCTCAGGCTGCGAACCTCTTCAAGGGGTGTGGGATGCACGGGGATCAGAGGGCGAGTTCCATCCCCGCAGTAACGTATCTCGAGTCAAATTTTAGGGAAGGTCTTGAGCGCTCCCGAGGGCAGTTTGGGGCTCCAGTATGAGGACAGTCGCCCCAAGAGCCATCGTGAGGGCAGCGCCTCAGGGAGGCCAAGGCCTGGACACCGGCACGGCGCGGCTCATCGCACCCAGGAGGTATCGTTTCCCCAAAGTCCCGCTCTCCATACCTTCCTTGGGTACAAGTCCACCCGGAGAGACCAAAATGCAGAACGCCAACAAAGCAAAGCAGATCTCCAGGGAACCCAAACGCTCCGTCAGAGGTTAGCAGGCACGATGGCGCGAGGTGATCTCGTTCTAACTTGATTCTGCATCAGAAACGTACCAAACCAATTACAAAGCGCCCGAATGGGTAAACCAACGCCTGGGTGCTGCGCTTGCGGCAAAAGTCACCCTCTTCTGGCAAAGCACCGTGTAATGGTGGATGGGCAGGCACGGGGCTTGCGAATGTCATGCGAAGAAAAGGAACGCAACATCCCGATAGAAGGAAAGTATTTCTGGGAGTCGCTGTAAAAGAAATCTTCCCTTGTCTGAAGCCTCCGTCCCTAAAAATGTTTCACTCTGTTAACGCTTGCTTTAAAAAAACAGAATAGGTTGTTCTCTTGGAAAATTCATTTCTCCTTAGCATAGTTACTTGCAGTGTCGTTTACAGCTCGGTAAATTTAGCTCTGAACATCGTTATCGTTGCTATAAATGAACGAAGAATAATTTCAGTATTGGTGTTCGTTTGTAGTTACGAGGCTGACCACAAGGAACAGGCAAAAGGAAATCCAAACCTGAGAAACAGTGGTCTTAAAAAGGAAACTGGAAACACACTTTGAGTTAAATTGGGTATGTGCGACTAAGTTCTTGCCGAGAAAATCTAATTCTGGATGATAATTCTTGACTAGGCTTAAAGTGCCATTTTAGAGACAGGATTACCAGTTACGGAAACGGCGCCCCCTCCCCCGCGCCCCCAAATAACGATAGTGGTTTTAGAAATTGCTTTAGTCCAAACCAAAGCTAGCGAGTTAAGACTACAAAGAGTCTTGAACCTTCATTACTAAAATTAATTTTAAAACTACTGAGCAAACAACAATCAAAGTACTTTTTGTTGGTTTTGGTGTATTACAAAAAAATTTGTCAGGGCTGACAAGCTTCCTTTTCCCTAAATTTTTAAGCAGGTGATGTTCCTCCTCCTTCGGTATTTGCGTTCTGTTTAATGAATTTTGGAAATCAGAGGTCTGATGAAGGACATTTGTAAATGGTTCATCTATTTGTCACGGGAGAATTTGAGAACTGCCAAATTCAGCCTGTCGGGACAGGCTGTCAGAACAGTACTACCTTAGCCTTCATACATAAACCAAGAAGCAGGAAAAACTACTATAACAAATTATTAGTGTGAGATCTGATCTAAAGAAAACTTCATATTCTTAGAGAAACAAGATTTTCATAGGTCACCCTTCTTTGAGGAATGTAAGTGAAAATCAGTATATACCTGCTATTTTTTCAAATTTCCGATGAAGATTTGCATTTTAAAACTATGAAATACCTTTTCCAGCCCAAGCTGTGAGGTATAGGATTCTTAAGTCCTAAGGATTTACAAAGTAATAATCATGCTACCTATAAAATTATCCTTGGAAAAGATAAAAAAAAAGAGTGAAAAGTCTGCTAGTGACTATTTACAAACTGATTTTCCAGTCAAGCTATGAAATTGTAGTGAGGATACTTAAATACTGTCTCCTCAAAACCTTTCCAAAGCATAGGATAGATTATGTGATGTAAATTATTCTGGGACCACAAAAAAGATATTGCTCTGCTAGGAATACTAGAAACACGTAACTATCTCCTCAGAAATAATTACCAGATTAAGCTGTTACAGTAGAATTACAGATCTGCTCAAACACTATGCAGTTTGGTGAAGCTGTTGAAGTAGTGAAAGCAGAGTGATTAATTATACCATTAATTTTTCCAGTTTCAAGGTCGACACTCTGGTTCATCTGTATGCTACTGATAATTAATCCTACCTATAGCAATTACCTTCTCAAAAGCTGCCTGCCTTTTTTTTTTTTTTCTTTTGATAGGCTGCAGGTGTATCTGAATGGAAGTCCTTAAAAGTTAAAGTGCATTGCTAAAAGAAATATCTCAGAAATGAATAGTTTGATATTAATGGCAAAACCAAAACTACTGCAGTATTAGTTGTAAATAGTTCCAGAGAAATGTAAGCATTTTTCTTGCTTAGAGATACATATTTAAAAGATTGCATTTTGTAGGTAAGTGTATTCATCTTTTTATCCCCCCCCCCCGCCCCCCCCAATGCTCACATTCCATTCTGTATACAGGCAGTTGATATCACACAGGTAGATGAAGGAATTGCCTGCGCTAAAAGGCAACTATGAAGTGCTGCGGGAAGAGAGCAGGAAAGATCCAAGCTCTTGCCATAGTCCGTGGAGACGGTCCATCAAAATGAACAAGGAGGTAGGGCACGCATCACCTCCTATGACAACCAAAATCAGCCAAACGGGCGTCAGTGCCAAGAACCAATCTGACCTGAGGAAATACTCCCTCTTGAACCCAAATGTCATCCCTGTTTTGAACTACAGTACACCCTCAGGCAGGTACCTGGAGAATTAAAATATAATTTTAAATAGAAGAACAATCAAAATTAGGCACCGATAAAGTAAAACACCGGAGTCCCTTGGAGCCCCCCCAGAGCATCAGTGGGCACATTAATATAGTACAGAGGTTGTGCGAGCCGACAATCCAGCCTTCTTGGAACCTCCACAAACATTCCAGCCTTCTTGGAACCTCCACAAACATTCCAGCCTTCTTGGAACCTCCACAAACATATCAACGCATTAGATGCGCAGGCCTTTCATTTGGCAAGTTAATCTTCTGCCTTCAGGAATTCTCCCACTTTACCATACAGTTTCTGCCAGAAGCACCAAAACCCTGGGCTGGTGGCACAGGTTACTGTCCTCTGTGCTGGCTTTGGCCAGCGCTCCTTCAGGTCAGCCATTACTGCTCTCAGCTGTTCTTTGGAACAGCTAACTGCTTTGTAACAGTGAAAAGAAATTGTGTAAGCTTAAGCAGTCCTTGCTAACCCATGCTGTGAGAAGTGACGCAGGTTAGGGAACCCACTCCCAAGCCTCTGCTTCTTTGCAGGAGTGGGAAACGTCTTCAGGAAGATGCTGAGATGGTGCAACTCGGGATGAACTGCAAGTGGTAACAGTCTCCACCCAGCTGTACCCAGGAGAGGAAGAAGACAGCGAGCCAACGCATGTATGTATTTTCCTTAAAGAATTTCATCTTGTTGATTACAGACCATCCTTCTATATGCAGACATTGTATGCATATGTTTGTATGAGTATACTGTTACTCACTTTATGTTGCTTTCAAGACAAAGCCCTACACATTTCTGCTTTGCACTCTAAACAGTGCAGTTTTCTAATGCACTTTCATTACATTTCAAAATTGCTGCAAAAGCAAAAAGCACTATTTAAAAAAAAGCAGAAAAGTATAGTGTTCTGCAAATGTAACTTTGGTTGCCCTGCTGACTTGATGCTATTATACAGAAAAGCCACTTTGCAGTAATTTAATTTAGTTCACTAAATTCCTTTTTAATTAAGAGTAATGTACCCATCCACAGCAGTTGCTGCTGTAGCTCTTCTGAGCTGAAGATTAATTTACCCATGCTTCTGCAGCTTCAAAGTATCACAAGCCATATATATTTTTTCATTTTTATGGGATGAGAGTGTTAAAACAGAATTGTGTCACATTCTTTCTGAATTAAAGATGCACTCAGGCATAATTGTCCATGTGCAAAAGTACAAACAAGTTCAGATCTGTGCAGATAAAACAAAAGCCAAGTTTTAGAACATCTACTGGATCTCAAAGACCCATCTGATGTTCCCAGGTATACAAGAACGTATCTGTGAGCTATTTAGGTAAGTGATTTCTTATATGAAAGAGAAATCTAAACAATTTTCTAAAACCTGAAACCATGCGATTGGTATGTTTCCTGCAATGGGGGTGTGGAATCCATCAGTTGCTGCAAATTCGACGCTTCCATAAAAGTCCCCGATTGCTAGCACCATTTCACGTGAACAAAGTGAAAACAATACCACTCCCTTTAGTCTATATTATGCCCGCTGTTTCAAGCTCTAGCTGCTCCTTTTGTTTCATTAGGAAACTGAAATTTTGAAACCAAAAGATGTAGATTCAGTTGTCAACACCAGTAATTAGTTCGGTGATGATTATCTAGATGCTCAGTTGTTTATCTCAAGGATGCATCTTGCCTCCCAAATATACTGGAGGTGCCAAAAGAAGTTCCTTTCACCATTTTTCTACCAAATTTAAATACATTCTGTGTTCTCAGTGTACTACCATTCCATAGTGCAGTAACATTGAGGATCATTAAGAAACAAATGGAATTTCATATCAAATTACCAACCTAGAACAGCACAGTGAGCAACTGATACCTCCAGTATTCTGATGAAGCAAAAACTTCGTAACCCCTCTCTGCAGCTACTGCATAGTCTCAGGCTTCACTTATTCTGCAGGGTTGCGATCCACTAATTAACCATTAGAATAACTGAGCATATCTAGACTGCCATTTTGTTGAGATAGGTATTGTGACACAGCAAGTCCTCCCAATTAACTGCTAAGCTTGTTTTAACATCAGAGATGATACTTTGATTAATGTTTCATTCTCCAGGCACTTAGGAGTTGCAGTAATATAGGAACAGACTTCAGGTCCATCAAATCACATCCCAGCAGTGCCCATCTTCAGGTCAAAGAGATGCCAGATGGGCAACACATTGCTTCAGAGACCACAACAGCCACACGCTTCATTCAGAGTTGCATTGCCAATAAACAGTGACTTTCACTTTGCTCGCGCTCCTTTGTGGGAGCCTTATATGTACTGTACATAGCTCACATTCACTGGGATATGTCAGGTACTGCTGTGTGTGACCAAAAATGGCATGTTCTTAAATGTTCTTCCATACAGATACGAAAACACTTCAAGTGACTTTGCCCACAGCTGAACGTTTTCTTTTTAAGTGGAACCTGATAGCTATTAAACTTGGTGCAACGCTGCTCCTAAGTGTGTTAGGAATGATGGATTATCCCAGTTACAGACTGGTTAGCAACTTCTCTGCTGTTTCCAGTCTGTAACACGGTAGTCTGCAAATGAACGGTAAGACCGTAAAGATAGAAGAGGTAAGAGCTATAGCTTATAAAGCGAGTAACTATTCTGAGGAAATCATTACACTGAAACGTAATGTAATAGTCTATTTTGGGAATCATGGTCTTTGCACTAGAATTTATAACCTTTGTTGCCTAATGCATATCATTAGCAAATTCGTGTGAAGGTTATATTTAAAGACAGCAAAAAGAGAGTAAATCTCAAAATGAACCACCACAAAACAAATGCAGCTTCTTGAATAATGCCTGAGAACAAAAGAAAATAAGATCAAACAAATATTGTAAGTACAGTCCTCTTCAATAAATGGCCCTAGAGCCCAATATTTTCATGAGGAAACCTCAGCAAAACTATCTCCTAAAACAATGCCTTGCCTGCTTTAAATCACCATTCTTCCCTGCATAGGCTTTATTTTTCCTCATTCAGAGTCAACTTCCAATTTAGTAATAACTTCTTGGCAGAAAGTACATTTTGGCAATTTTAGTATTGAAAAAAGTGTTCCTTGGGTTTCTAGCAAAAGCAGGTACATCCCCACATTCCTACACACAGTGTTTTTATTGGCTAACCTGTTAACGTGCTGCAAATTGTAGTTTCAAATCATTCTGTCTCAGATTCTCTGTAAGGGCCTGTTTTTCTAGGAACTGGAAACTGATATTGATAATTCACAGGAAACTGTGAAATAATTTCACATCAAAAAATAGCAAAATCATAATACTGAATTAAAGCATTCCAGAGGGTGAATCGGTACATCTCCATTACTATCTAAGTCACAGCCCTTACAGATCTGGCTAATTATAAACCTGAAGAAAATCTTTGACATGATTTAACTGAATAGCTAGCACGTACTGGGAATGAACAGGCATCTTACCAGCAATTTGTTTTGACATGATAAACCAGTCAGTGATTTATCCCTGCCAGCAGAGGTTGGAGTCTGAAAACACCCCCACAATATTCTGTCCTTAAAACCGCTGTAACTTATTAAATATGGAAGACTGGCATAGAGGATGTAATGCAAGCTAAACTTTCCCAAGGCGTTCTTAAAAAATTGATGAGACTTTAAAATGTTCTGCCAATCAGTTATAAAAAAGGTTTCCACAGAAACTGTCATGCAACATGAGTTTTTGCTATAAACACATTTATTGAAGTGTCAAACTTCTACACGTTCATTCTGTTTTCATGGGGCACAAAAGATCCCACCCCCTTCCTGTTATCCAGGCTCTCTGGCTGAGGTTACGGCAGTAACACATTTTGACTTGTTTATAGAGATTTCTTTGGTTAAGCTGCAATGCAAATAAACACACTTAAAGAGGTTATTATTGTTTTGCAGGAATTAGATCATGTAGTTTGATTACTCAACCTTTAATCTCTCCCAAGTGCATGTGATTTGCATACATTATGCCAAGAGAATTGATATGGGGAGTAAATTAATTCTTAAAGTGTCAGGAAGTTGGAAAACTGAAATTAAGTATACTAAACCTATTTGACCAAGTTCCCAGTTTCCTGCAGTTCTCAGTGCCAACCCATCTCAGAGTGTCTGTCTGATTTCATCACCTCTAAGTGCAGTGAAAGGGGTTTAAAATTAGAAAAATCCATCACTGTTGACCAAACTGGAAATATTTGGCAATCTAATCCAAGGCTGGCCATTGTTCAACTGGTGTGATAGTGCCTGGGTTTAAAGAGGAGAGACCGCCAGTTTTATAAGAACTTTGGCGTGGCGTGGCATGGCACCACCTCTTTCTGCGCATTTTTCCACGCAGACTTACTGCTTGTAAAAAGTGCTGACTTGACGGTCTTGGAGGCTGAGGTGTCCCCTTTATCCATGGAGCGGCTGTTGCACTCGTGCCCTCACATTTCGTTGCCAGCTGGAGGGTGGGGTAGAAAGGTTCCTGCACTATGCTTTTTGGCCTTTCCCTTCCTTGCTATCACTATTTTTGTTCCATTAGCGGCAATAACAGCGGAGAGCACTCATTCAGGCAGTGCTCCAAGAAGCTGGTGGTTTTGCCAATGTCAGCTATAAAAATGTAGAAGAGAATAGAATACAACAAAACATAATTGCTACTGCTGGCTCCCAGCTTCTGAGAACAGTACCATCTACTGCTACCATTAATGAAACCAGCCCAGGGTTAACAACAGTAATTTTTTTCCACAGACTTTAGATGAGGCCACTATGATTTATCTTGGAGCTGAAGGTGAAACTTCCAGATCTAATCCATGTTCTGCCTCTGCCATCAAATTCGTGCTTCCCTTCTGCTCAGGCCATCGCTGTTGCTAACTGGTAGCGACTGCCACTGTCTGATGGGCATATGTCCTGGGTTCAGCTGGGATAGAGTTAATTTTTACAGGAACTGGGGAGGTGGGGGGCATAGCCGGGGCAGCTGACCTGAACTAGCCAAGGAGCTATTCCATACCATGTGACATCATGCTCAGTATATAAATGGGGAGTGGGCCGGGGGGAGGTCTCTACTTTCGGTGGGGGAAGTGGCGGAGCGTCGGGTTCCGGGTGGTGTGCCGTTGCACTGTGCATCACTCTTTTTGTATACTCTTTCATTAGTACCGTTGTTGTTATAACCTTTTTTTTGTGTTGTCCCAGTAAACTGCCTTTATCTCAACCCTGGAGGTTCCAGGGCTTTTTTTCTTTTCTCTCCTCAGTCTCCTCCCTATCCCACTGGAGGGGGGTGGGAGGAGTGAGCGAACGGCTGCGTGGTCCTTTGTTACCGGCTGGGCTGAAAACCACGACACCAGGTCTAAGCCCTCTCTTGCTGGAGCAATGAGAGGAACAGGGTCCTATGCCCGGAGATACTGCTACACCCTGCGGGTCAGTGTAACAAACTCTGACTGTCCGAAATAAAAGAGTAGTGCACAGGCTGGACAAGCAGGTTGGGCACTGTGGACATGGTGTCAAAATCAGGAGGGCACAATCCCATGAGAAAAGCAATCCTGCCACTGAGCTCTGCTTGGCCCTTCTCTTTTGCAGGCCATCAGACATAGAAGTGGCTTCTGCTTAATCGGAGGAACCCTCTGCAATAACTAAGTGTAGAAGACTGTTGTCAGGAAACAGAAAGGTCGGGTTCAATACAATCTGAAGGGAAAGCCAAACAGACTTTCTGCTCCTGGAATGACACTTGCAGTTAGTTACTCATCAGATCTGCACGCAGCGAGCAAAGAAGGAAATGATGCTGCTAGCAGAGACTCCCAATAAGCTACAAGACACTTGCCATGCACCAATAACCTATTTGTGGAAAGAGAGAAAACTGCACTTTGAGTTTGTCTAGCCTCTGTGTCCAGAAGAAACAAGTTGCTCTGTACACTCATCCTACAGCCTCCTCCTTTCCTTCCCCAGCACTACCAATTCTTCTCTTCTAGTGTATTGCATCGTTTATTGAACTGCGCCTTCTCACTGGACTGCTGGAAAAGCGGGATCACACGGATGCAGCACCAACCCACCCTGCTGATGTCACGGCCACCACATCGCAGCCAGCAGACTGCTCCTGCTGCTCCACGTCACAAAGGCATTGCTGACACCCCTAGCCCCAGAAGAGGATAAAAAGGGCTGCGCCAAGCCAGACGGCCAGACGAGGCGGCAGGTGAGGGAGATCCGAGAGGAGCAGGCACCCAGGGGAAGGCAAGGAGGCTGGGGCTCCCCACAGCAATGGAGGGGGACTTCTCTTTGGCTGCTTCTCCTGACAAGGACAGCCAGACTCCTTGCAAAGGGACGCAACAAGGCCACGGCTCCTGTCCTCGCCCACTTCGTCACTGGCACGGAGAGCTCTCAACACGCTACAGGACAGATGAGACACCCCTGGCCACTACCCATCCCAGGCTTGCAGGGAGCTTCCCAAAGCCACAGGCAAAGGGAACGCCACAAAACTGTGCCCTGGGGGGCGGAGGGCTGGTCCCGAAAGGGACATCCTGGCACCAGCCGTGGCCATGTCACAGCCAGCAGGCTACGCCTGGTGGTCCAGGTCAGAAAGGGGTTGGACACACGGCTGGCTGCGCGACCGTAGAAAAGGGGCTGCACCAGACGAGACTGGCAGAGGACGAGACGGGCTAGCAAAGACTTACAGGCTCTGAAAAAGCCAGCCTATCTGTATCCCATCCTCATCCTATAGAGAGCCAGAAGGTGCCCACCCCTGTGGGCAAGGACAGAGCCACACCACCCACCCTGTCTCGACCCCATCCAGGTCCCGCAGGCCGATCAAAGGTGCTCGCAGCCATGGACAAAGGGAGCTCCATAAGACCCACCGTATCCGGACCCCATCCTCGTCCTACGGACAGCCAGGAGGTGCCCACCCTTGTGGGCAAAGGGAGAGCCGCAGCACCCACCTTACCTCGACCCCGTCCAGTTCCCGCAGGCAGATCAAAGGTGCTCACAGCCATGGACAAAGGGAGCTCCGCAAGACCCACCGTATCCAGACCCCATCCTCGTGCTCTGGACAGCCAGAAGGTGCCCACCCCTGTGGGCAAGGACAGAGCCACACCACCCACCCTGTCTCGACCCCGTCCAGGTCCCGCAGGCCGATCAAAGGTGCTCGCAGCCATGGACAAAGGGAGCTCCGCAAGACCCACCGTATCCGGACCCCATCCTCGTCCTGCAGACAGCCAGGAGGTGGGCACACTCGTGAGAAAAAGGGAGAGCCGCACCACCCACCCCATCTCTGTAACACGTCACGGTCCCACAAGCAACTGGAGGGAACACGCAGCCACGGACATTCTCAGCTTTGGATCCTTTCACAGCAAGACAGGCGCAATTCCCACACTCCACGCAGAGACACCCTCAGCATTGCCAGCCACTCGTGGACGCACGCTTCCACACTGGGCCACGTCTTCAGTGCCAAAGGCGTGAAAGAGCACCTCCCGAAAACTCAACAAGCGTCTTTCTTCCAGAAGAGCCCTCAGACCCACAACTCTCAGCAGCAAGTACCACCCAAAGCTTCCAAACAGGGCCGTGGCTACCACCTGCTGCTTTTAGTTCTCTTTTAACCTGTGCCGAGCTGCTGCTCTGTACACTCATCCTACAGCCTCCTCCTTTCCTTCCCCAGCACTACCAATTCTTCTCTTCTAGTGTATTGCATCGTTTATTGAACTGCGCCTTCTCACTGGACTGCTGGAAAAGCGGGATCACACGGATGCAGCACCAACCCACCCTGCTGATGTCACGGCCACCACATCGCAGCCAGCAGACTGCTCCTGCTGCTCCACGTCACAAAGGCATTGCTGACACCCCTAGCCCCAGAAGAGGATAAAAAGGGCTGCGCCAAGCCAGACGGCCAGACGAGGCGGCAGGTGAGGGAGATCCGAGAGGAGCAGGCACCCAGGGGAAGGCAAGGAGGCTGGGGCTCCCCACAGCAATGGAGGGGGACTTCTCTTTGGCTGCTTCTCCTGACAAGGACAGCCAGACTCCTGCAAAGGGACGCAACAAGGCCACGGCTCCTGTCCTCGCCCACTTCGTCACTGGCACGGAGAGCTCTCAACACGCTACAGGACAGATGAGACACCCCTGGCCACTACCCATCCCGGGCTTGCAGGGAGCTTCCCAAAGCCACAGGCAAAGGGAACGCCACAAAACTGTGCCCTGGGGGGCGGAGGGCTGGTCCCGAAACGGACATCCTGGCACCAGCCATGGCCATGTCACAGCCAGCAGGCTACGCCTGGTGGTCCAGGTCAGAAAGGGGTTGGACACACGGCTGGCTGCGGAACGGTAGAAAAGGGGCTGCACCAGACGAGACTGGCAGACGACGAGACGGGCTAGCAAAGACTTACAGGCTCTGAAAAAGCCACCCTATCTGTAGCCCATCCTCATCCTATAGACAGCCAGAAGGTGCCCACCCCTGTGGGCAAGGACAGAGCCACACCACCCACCCTGGCTCGACCCCATCCAGGTCCCGCAGGCCGATCAAAGGTGCTCGCAGCCATGGACAAAGGGAGCTCCATAAGACCCACCGTATCCAGACCCCATCCTCGTGCTCTGGACAGCCAGAAGGTGCCCACCCCTGTGGGCAAAGGGAGAGCCGCAGCACCCACCTTACCTCGACCCCGTCCAGTTCCCGCAGGCAGATCAAAGGTGCTCACAGCCATGGACAAAGGGAGCTCCGCAAGACCCACCGTATCCAGACCCCATCCTCGTGCTCTGGACAGCCAGAAGGTGCCCACCCCTGTGGGCAAAGGGAGAGCCACACCACCCACCCTGTCTCGACCCTGTCCAGGTCCCGCAGGCCGATCAAAGGTGCTCGCAGCCATGGACAAAGGGAGCTCCGCAAGACCCACCGTATCCAGACCCCATCCTCGTCCTGCAGACAGCCAGGAGGTGGGCACACTCGTGAGAAAAAGGGAGAGCCGCACCACCCACCCCATCTCTGTAACACGTCACGGTCCCACAAGCAACTGGAGGGAACACGCAGCCACGGACATTCTCAGCTTTGGATCCTTTCACAGCAAGACAGGCGCAATTCCCACACTCCACGCAGAGACACCCTCAGCATTGCCAGCCACTCGTGGACGCACGCTTCCACACTGGGCCACGTCTTCAGTGCCAAAGGCGTGAAAGAGCACCTCCCGAAAACTCAACAAGCGTCTTTCTTCCAGAAGAGCCCTCAGACCCACAACTCTCAGCAGCAAGTACCACCCAAAGCTTCCAAACAGGGCCGTGGCTACCACCTGCTGCTTTTAGTTCTCTTTTAACCTGTGCCGAGCTGCTGCTCTGTACACTCATCCTACAGCCTCCTCCTTTCCTTCCCCAGCACTACCAATTCTTCTCTTCTAGTGTATTGCATCGTTTATTGAACTGCGCCTTCTCACTGGACTGCTGGAAAAGCGGGATCACACGGATGCAGCACCAACCCACCCTGCTGATGTCACGGCCACCACATTGCAGCCAGCAGACTGCTCCTGCTGCTCCACGTCACAAAGGCATTGCTGACACCCCTAGCCCCAGAAGAGGATAAAAAGGGCTGCGCCAAGCCAGACGGCCAGACGAGGCGGCAGGTGAGCGAGATCCGAGAGGAGCAGGCACCCAGGGGAAGGCAAGGAGGCTGGGGCTCCCCACAGCAATGGAGGGGGACTTCTCTTTGGCTGCTTCTCCTGACAATGACAGCCAGACTCCTGCAAAGGGACGCAACAAGGCCACGGCTCCTGTCCTCGCCCACTTTGTCACTGGCACGGAGAGCTCTCAACACGCTACAGGACAGATGAGACACCCCTGGCCACTACCCATCCCGGGCTTGCAGGGAGCTTCCCAAAGCCACAGGCAAAGGGAACGCCACAAAACTGTGCCCTGGGGATCGGAGGGCTGGTCCCGAAACGGACATCCTGGCACCAGCCATGGCCATGTCACAGCCAGCAGGCTACGCCTGGTGGTCCAGGTCAGAAAGGGGTTGGACACACGGCTGGCTGCGGAACGGTAGAAAAGGGGCTGCACCAGACGACACTGGCAGACGACGAGACGGGCTAGCAAAGACTTACAGGCTCTGAAAAAGCCACCCTATCTGTAGCCCATCCTCATCCTATAGACAGCCAGAAGGTGCCCACCCCTGTGGGCAAGGACAGAGCCACACCACCCACCCTGTCTCGACCCCATCCAGGTCCCGCAGGCCGATCAAAGGTACTCGCAGCCATGGACAAAGGGAGCTCCATAAGACCCACCGTATCCGGACCCCATCCTCGTCCTACGGACAGCCAGGAGGTGCCCACCCTTGTGGGCAAAGGGAGAGCCGCAGCACCCACCTTACCTCGACCCCGTCCAGTTCCCGCAGGCAGATCAAAGGTGCTCACAGCCATGGACAAAGGGAGCTCCGCAAGACCCACTGTATCCAGACCCCATCCTCGTCCTGCAGACAGCCAGAAGGTGCCCACCCCTGTGGGCAAGGACAGAGCCACACCACCCACCCTGTCTCGACCCCGTCCAGGTCCCGCAGGCCGATCAAAGGTGCTCGCAGCCATGGACAAAGGGAGCTCCGCAAGACCCACCGTATCCGGACCCCATCCTCGTCCTGCAGACAGCCAGGAGGTGGGCACACTCGTGAGAAAAAGGGAGAGCCGCACCACCCACCCCATCTCTGTAACACGTCACGGTCCCACAAGCAACTGGAGGGAACACGCAGCCACGGACATTCTCAGCTTTGGATCCTTTCACAGCAAGACAGGCGCAATTCCCACACTCCACGCAGAGACACCCTCAGCATTGCCAGCCACTCGTGGACGCACGCTTCCACACTGGGCCACGTCTTCAGTGCCAAAGGCGTGAAAGAGCACCTCCCGAAAACTCAACAAGCGTCTTTCTTCCAGAAGAGCCCTCAGACCCACAACTCTCAGCAGCAAGTACCACCCAAAGCTTCCAAACAGGGCCGTGGCTACCACCTGCTGCTTTTAGTTCTCTTTTAACCTGTGCCGAGCTGCTGCTCTGTACACTCATCCTACAGCCTCCTCCTTTCCTTCCCCAGCACTACCAATTCTTCTCTTCTAGTGTATTGCATCGTTTATTGAACTGCGCCTTCTCACTGGACTGCTGGAAAAGCGGGATCACACGGATGCAGCACCAACTTCAGGCACCAGCCCACCCTGCTGATGTCACGGCCACCACATCGCAGCCAGCAGACTGCTCCTGCTGCTCCACGTCACAAAGGCATTGCTGACACCCCTAGCCCCAGAAGAGGATAAAAAGGGCTGCGCCAAGCCAGACGGCCAGACGAGGCGGCAGGTGAGGGAGATCCGAGAGGAGCAGGCACCCAGGGGAAGGCAAGGAGGCTGGGGCTCCCCACAGCAATGGAGGGGGACTTCTCTTTGGCTGCTTCTCCTGACAATGACAGCCAGACTCCTGCAAAGGGACGCAACAAGGCCACGGCTCCTGTCCTCGCCCACTTTGTCACTGGCACGGAGAGCTCTCAACACGCTACAGGACAGATGAGACACCCCTGGCCACTACCCATCCCGGGCTTGCAGGGAGCTTCCCAAAGCCACAGGCAAAGGGAACGCCACAAAACTGTGCCCTGGGGGGCGGAGGGCTGGTCCCGAAACGGACATCCTGGCACCAGCCATGGCCATGTCACAGCCAGCAGGCTACGCCTGGTGGTCCAGGTCAGAAAGGGGTTGGACACACGGCTGGCTGCGGAACGGTAGAAAAGGGGCTGCACCAGACGAGACTGGCAGACGACGAGACGGGCTAGCAAAGACTTACAGGCTCTGAAAAAGCCACCCTATCTGTAGCCCATCCTCATCCTATAGACAGCCAGAAGGTGCCCACCCCTGTGGGCAAGGACAGAGCCACACCACCCACCCTGGCTCGACCCCATCCAGGTCCCGCAGGCCGATCAAAGGTGCTCGCAGCCATGGACAAAGGGAGCTCCATAAGACCCACCGTATCCAGACCCCATCCTCGTGCTCTGGACAGCCAGAAGGTGCCCACCCCTGTGGGCAAAGGGAGAGCCGCAGCACCCACCTTACCTCGACCCCGTCCAGTTCCCGCAGGCAGATCAAAGGTGCTCACAGCCATGGACAAAGGGAGCTCCGCAAGACCCACCGTATCCAGACCCCATCCTCGTGCTCTGGACAGCCAGAAGGTGCCCACCCCTGTGGGCAAGGACAGAGCCACACCACCCACCCTGTCTCGACCCCGTCCAGGTCCCGCAGGCCGATCAAAGGTGCTCGCAGCCATGGACAAAGGGAGCTCCGCAAGACCCACCGTATCCGGACCCCATCCTCGTTCTGCAGACAGCCAGGAGGTGGGCACACTCGTGAGAAAAAGGGAGAGCCGCACCACCCACCCCATCTCTGTAAAACGTCACGGTCCCACAAGCAACTGGAGGGAACACGCAGCCACGGACATTCTCAGCTTTGGATCCTTTCACAGCAAGACAGGCGCAATTCCCACACTCCACGCAGAGACACCCTCAGCATTGCCAGCCACTCGTGGACGCACGCTTCCACACTGGGCCACGTCTTCAGTGCCAAAGGCGTGAAAGAGCACCTCCCGAAAACTCAACAAGCGTCTTTCTTCCAGAAGAGCCCTCAGACCCACAACTCTCAGCAGCAAGTACCACCCAAAGCTTCCAAACAGGGCCGTGGCTACCACCTGCTGCTTTTAGTTCTCTTTTAACCTGTGCCGAGCTGCTGCTCTGTACACTCATCCTACAGCCTCCTCCTTTCCTTCCCCAGCACTACCAATTCTTCTCTTCTAGTGTATTGCATCGTTTATTGAACTGCGCCTTCTCACTGGACTGCTGGAAAAGCGGGATCACACGGATGCAGCACCAACCCACCCTGCTGATGTCACGGCCACCACATCGCAGCCAGCAGACTGCTCCTGCTGCTCCACGTCACAAAGGCATTGCTGACACCCCTAGCCCCAGAAGAGGATAAAAAGGGCTGCGCCAAGCCAGACGGCCAGACGAGGCGGCAGGTGAGCGAGATCCGAGAGGAGCAGGCACCCAGGGGAAGGCAAGGAGGCTGGGGCTCCCCGCAGCAATGGAGGGGGACTTCTCTTTGGCTGCTTCTCCTGACAATGACAGCCAGACTCCTGCAAAGGGACGCAACAAGGCCACGGCTCCTGTCCTCGCCCACTTCGTCACTGGCACGGAGAGCTCTCGACATGCTACAGGACAGATGAGACACCCCTGGCCACTACCCATCCCGGGCTTGCAGGGAGCTTCCCAAAGCCACAGGCAAAGGGAACGCCACAAAACTGTGCCCTGGGGGGCGGAGGGCTGGTCCCGAAAGGGACATCCTGGCACCAGCCATGGCCATGTCACAGCCAGCAGGCTACGCCTGGTGGTCCAGGTCAGAAAGGGTTTGGACACACGGCTGGCTGCGGAACGGTAGAAAAGGGGCTGCACCAGACGAGACTGGCAGACGACGAGACGGGCTAGCAAAGACTTACAGGCTCTGAAAAAGCCACCCTATCTGTAGCCCATCCTCATCCTATAGACAGCCAGAAGGTGCCCACCCCTGTGGGCAAGGACAGAGCCACACCACCCACCCTGTCTCGACCCCATCCAGGTCCCGCAGGCCGATCAAAGGTGCTCGCAGCCATGGACAAAGGGAGCTCCATAAGACCCACCGTATCCGGACCCCATCCTCGTCCTACGGACAGCCAGGAGGTGCCCACCCTTGTGGGCAAAGGGAGAGCCGCAGCACCCACCTTACCTCGACCCCGTCCAGTTCCCGCAGGCAGATCAAAGGTGCTCACAGCCATGGACAAAGGGAGCTCCGCAAGACCCACCGTATCCAGACCCCATCCTCGTGCTCTGGACAGCCAGAAGGTGCCCACCCCTGTGGGCAAGGACAGAGCCACACCACCCACCCTGTCTCGACCCTGTCCAGGTCCCGCAGGCCGATCAAAGGTGCTCGCAGCCATGGACAAAGGGAGCTCCGCAAGACCCACCGTATCCAGACCCCATCCTCGTCCTGCAGACAGCCAGGAGGTGGGCACACTCGTGAGAAAAAGGGAGAGCCGCACCACCCACCCCATCTCTGTAACACGTCACGGTCCCACAAGCAACTGGAGGGAACACGCAGCCACGGACATTCTCAGCTTTGGATCCTTTCACAGCAAGACAGGCGCAATTCCCACACTCCACGCAGAGACACCCTCAGCATTGCCAGCCACTCGTGGACGCACGCTTCCACACTGGGCCACGTCTTCAGTGCCAAAGGCGTGAAAGAGCACCTCCCGAAAACTCAACAAGCGTCTTTCTTCCAGAAGAGCCCTCAGACCCACAACTCTCAGCAGCAAGTACCACCCAAAGCTTCCAAACAGGGCCGTGGCTACCACCTGCTGCTTTTAGTTCTCTTTTAACCTGTGCCGAGCTGCTGCTCTGTACACTCATCCTACAGCCTCCTCCTTTCCTTCCCCAGCACTACCAATTCTTCTCTTCTAGTGTATTGCATCGTTTATTGAACTGCGCCTTCTCACTGGACTGCTGGAAAAGCGGGATCACACGGATGCAGCACCAACCCACCCTGCTGATGTCACGGCCACCACATTGCAGCCAGCAGACTGCTCCTGCTGCTCCACGTCACAAAGGCATTGCTGACACCCCTAGCCCCAGAAGAGGATAAAAAGGGCTGCGCCAAGCCAGACGGCCAGACGAGGCGGCAGGTGAGGGAGATCCGAGAGGAGCAGGCACCCAGGGGAAGGCAAGGAGGCTGGGGCTCCCCACAGCAATGGAGGGGGACTTCTCTTTGGCTGCTTCTCCTGACAATGACAGCCAGACTCCTGCAAAGGGACGCAACAAGGCCACGGCTCCTGTCCTCGCCCACTTTGTCACTGGCACGGAGAGCTCTCAACACGCTACAGGACAGATGAGACACCCCTGGCCACTACCCATCCCGGGCTTGCAGGGAGCTTCCCAAAGCCACAGGCAAAGGGAACGCCACAAAACTGTGCCCTGGGGATCGGAGGGCTGGTCCCGAAACGGACATCCTGGCACCAGCCATGGCCATGTCACAGCCAGCAGGCTACGCCTGGTGGTCCAGGTCAGAAAGGGGTTGGACACACGGCTGGCTGCGGAACGGTAGAAAAGGGGCTGCACCAGACGACACTGGCAGACGACGAGACGGGCTAGCAAAGACTTACAGGCTCTGAAAAAGCCACCCTATCTGTAGCCCATCCTCATCCTATAGACAGCCAGAAGGTGCCCACCCCTGTGGGCAAGGACAGAGCCACACCACCCACCCTGTCTCGACCCCATCCAGGTCCCGCAGGCCGATCAAAGGTACTCGCAGCCATGGACAAAGGGAGCTCCATAAGACCCACCGTATCCGGACCCCATCCTCGTCCTACGGACAGCCAGGAGGTGCCCACCCTTGTGGGCAAAGGGAGAGCCGCAGCACCCACCTTACCTCGACCCCGTCCAGTTCCCGCAGGCAGATCAAAGGTGCTCACAGCCATGGACAAAGGGAGCTCCGCAAGACCCACTGTATCCAGACCCCATCCTCGTGCTCTGGACAGCCAGAAGGTGCCCACCCCTGTGGGCAAGGACAGAGCCACACCACCCACCCTGTCTCGACCCCGTCCAGGTCCCGCAGGCCGATCAAAGGTGCTCGCAGCCATGGACAAAGGGAGCTCCGCAAGACCCACCGTATCCGGACCCCATCCTCGTCCTGCAGACAGCCAGGAGGTGGGCACACTCGTGAGAAAAAGGGAGAGCCGCACCACCCACCCCATCTCTGTAACACGTCACGGTCCCACAAGCAACTGGAGGGAACACGCAGCCACGGACATTCTCAGCTTTGGATCCTTTCACAGCAAGACAGGCGCAATTCCCACACTCCACGCAGAGACACCCTCAGCATTGCCAGCCACTCGTGGACGCACGCTTCCACACTGGGCCACGTCTTCAGTGCCAAAGGCGTGAAAGAGCACCTCCCGAAAACTCAACAAGCGTCTTTCTTCCAGAAGAGCCCTCAGACCCACAACTCTCAGCAGCAAGTACCACCCAAAGCTTCCAAACAGGGCCGTGGCTACCACCTGCTGCTTTTAGTTCTCTTTTAACCTGTGCCGAGCTGCTGCTCTGTACACTCATCCTACAGCCTCCTCCTTTCCTTCCCCAGCACTACCAATTCTTCTCTTCTAGTGTATTGCATCGTTTATTGAACTGCGCCTTCTCACTGGACTGCTGGAAAAGCGGGATCACACGGATGCAGCACCAACCCACCCTGCTGATGTCACGGCCACCACATCGCAGCCAGCAGACTGCTCCTGCTGCTCCACGTCACAAAGGCATTGCTGACACCCCTAGCCCCAGAAGAGGATAAAAAGGGCTGCGCCAAGCCAGACGGCCAGACGAGGCGGCAGGTGAGCGAGATCCGAGAGGAGCAGGCACCCAGGGGAAGGCAAGGAGGCTGGGGCTCCCCGCAGCAATGGAGGGGGACTTCTCTTTGGCTGCTTCTCCTGACAATGACAGCCAGACTCCTGCAAAGGGACGCAACAAGGCCACGGCTCCTGTCCTCGCCCACTTCGTCACTGGCACGGAGAGCTCTCGACATGCTACAGGACAGATGAGACACCCCTGGCCACTACCCATCCCGGGCTTGCAGGGAGCTTCCCAAAGCCACAGGCAAAGGGAACGCCACAAAACTGTGCCCTGGGGGGCGGAGGGCTGGTCCCGAAAGGGACATCCTGGCACCAGCCATGGCCATGTCACAGCCAGCAGGCTACGCCTGGTGGTCCAGGTCAGAAAGGGGTTGGACACACGGCTGGCTGCGGAACGGTAGAAAAGGGGCTGCACCAGACGAGACTGGCAGACGACGAGACGGGCTAGCAAAGACTTACAGGCTCTGAAAAAGCCAGCCTATCTGTAGCCCATCCTCATCCTATAGACAGCCAGAAGGTGCCCACCCCTGTGGGCAAGGACAGAGCCACACCACCCACCCTGTCTCGACCCCATCCAGGTCCCGCAGGCCGATCAAAGGTGCTCGCAGCCATGGACAAAGGGAGCTCCATAAGACCCACCGTATCCGGACCCCATCCTCGTCCTACGGACAGCCAGGAGGTGCCCACCCTTGTGGGCAAAGGGAGAGCCGCAGCACCCACCTTACCTCGACCCCGTCCAGTTCCCGCAGGCAGATCAAAGGTGCTCACAGCCATGGACAAAGGGAGCTCCGCAAGACCCACCGTATCCAGACCCCATCCTCGTGCTCTGGACAGCCAGAAGGTGCCCACCCCTGTGGGCAAGGACAGAGCCACACCACCCACCCTGTCTCGACCCTGTCCAGGTCCCGCAGGCCGATCAAAGGTGCTCGCAGCCATGGACAAAGGGAGCTCCGCAAGACCCACCGTATCCAGACCCCATCCTCGTCCTGCAGACAGCCAGGAGGTGGGCACACTCGTGAGAAAAAGGGAGAGCCGCACCACCCACCCCATCTCTGTAACACGTCACGGTCCCACAAGCAACTGGAGGGAACACGCAGCCACGGACATTCTCAGCTTTGGATCCTTTCACAGCAAGACAGGCGCAATTCCCACACTCCACGCAGAGACACCCTCAGCATTGCCAGCCACTCGTGGACGCACGCTTCCACACTGGGCCACGTCTTCAGTGCCAAAGGCGTGAAAGAGCACCTCCCGAAAACTCAACAAGCGTCTTTCTTCCAGAAGAGCCCTCAGACCCACAACTCTCAGCAGCAAGTACCACCCAAAGCTTCCAAACAGGGCCGTGGCTACCACCTGCTGCTTTTAGTTCTCTTTTAACCTGTGCCGAGCTGCTGCTCTGTACACTCATCCTACAGCCTCCTCCTTTCCTTCCCCAGCACTACCAATTCTTCTCTTCTAGTGTATTGCATCGTTTATTGAACTGCGCCTTCTCACTGGACTGCTGGAAAAGCGGGATCACACGGATGCAGCACCAACCCACCCTGCTGATGTCACGGCCACCACATCGCAGCCAGCAGACTGCTCCTGCTGCTCCACGTCACAAAGGCATTGCTGACACCCCTAGCCCCAGAAGAGGATAAAAAGGGCTGCGCCAAGCCAGACGGCCAGACGAGGCGGCAGGTGAGGGAGATCCGAGAGGAGCAGGCACCCAGGGGAAGGCAAGGAGGCTGGGGCTCCCCACAGCAATGGAGGGGGACTTCTCTTTGGCTGCTTCTCCTGACAATGACAGCCAGACTCCTGCAAAGGGACGCAACAAGGCCACGGCTCCTGTCCTCGCCCACTTTGTCACTGGCACGGAGAGCTCTCAACACGCTACAGGACAGATGAGACACCCCTGGCCACTACCCATCCCGGGCTTGCAGGGAGCTTCCCAAAGCCACAGGCAAAGGGAACGCCACAAAACTGTGCCCTGGGGATCGGAGGGCTGGTCCCGAAACGGACATCCTGGCACCAGCCATGGCCATGTCACAGCCAGCAGGCTACGCCTGGTGGTCCAGGTCAGAAAGGGGTTGGACACACGGCTGGCTGCGGAACGGTAGAAAAGGGGCTGCACCAGACGACACTGGCAGATGACGAGACGGGCTAGCAAAGACTTACAGGCTCTGAAAAAGCCACCCTATCTGTAGCCCATCCTCATCCTATAGACAGCCAGAAGGTGCCCACCCCTGTGGGCAAGGACAGAGCCACACCACCCACCCTGTCTCGACCCCATCCAGGTCCCGCAGGCCGATCAAAGGTACTCGCAGCCATGGACAAAGGGAGCTCCATAAGACCCACCGTATCCGGACCCCATCCTCGTCCTACGGACAGCCAGGAGGTGCCCACCCTTGTGGGCAAAGGGAGAGCCGCAGCACCCACCTTACCTCGACCCCGTCCAGTTCCCGCAGGCAGATCAAAGGTGCTCACAGCCATGGACAAAGGGAGCTCCGCAAGACCCACTGTATCCAGACCCCATCCTCGTGCTCTGGACAGCCAGAAGGTGCCCACCCCTGTGGGCAAGGACAGAGCCACACCACCCACCCTGTCTCGACCCCGTCCAGGTCCCGCAGGCCGATCAAAGGTGCTCGCAGCCATGGACAAAGGGAGCTCCGCAAGACCCACCGTATCCGGACCCCATCCTCGTCCTGCAGACAGCCAGGAGGTGGGCACACTCGTGAGAAAAAGGGAGAGCCGCACCACCCACCCCATCTCTGTAACACGTCACGGTCCCACAAGCAACTGGAGGGAACACGCAGCCACGGACATTCTCAGCTTTGGATCCTTTCACAGCAAGACAGGCGCAATTCCCACACTCCACGCAGAGACACCCTCAGCATTGCCAGCCACTCGTGGACGCACGCTTCCACACTGGGCCACGTCTTCAGTGCCAAAGGCGTGAAAGAGCACCTCCCGAAAACTCAACAAGCGTCTTTCTTCCAGAAGAGCCCTCAGACCCACAACTCTCAGCAGCAAGTACCACCCAAAGCTTCCAAACAGGGCCGTGGCTACCACCTGCTGCTTTTAGTTCTCTTTTAACCTGTGCCGAGCTGCTGCTCTGTACACTCATCCTACAGCCTCCTCCTTTCCTTCCCCAGCACTACCAATTCTTCTCTTCTAGTGTATTGCATCGTTTATTGAACTGCGCCTTCTCACTGGACTGCTGGAAAAGCGGGATCACACGGATGCAGCACCAGCCCACCCTGCTGATGTCACGGCCACCACATCGCAGCCAGCAGACTGCTCCTGCTGCTCCACGTCACAAAGGCATTGCTGACACCCCTAGCCCCAGAAGAGGATAAAAAGGGCTGCGCCAAGCCAGACGGCCAGACGAGGCGGCAGGTGAGCGAGATCCGAGAGGAGCAGGCACCCAGGGGAAGGCAAGGAGGCTGGGGCTCCCCGCAGCAATGGAGGGGGACTTCTCTTTGGCTGCTTCTCCTGACAATGACAGCCAGACTCCTGCAAAGGGACGCAACAAGGCCACGGCTCCTGTCCTCGCCCACTTTGTCACTGGCACGGAGAGCTCTCAACACGCTACAGGACAGATGAGACACCCCTGGCCACTACCCATCCCGGGCTTGCAGGGAGCTTCCCAAAGCCACAGGCAAAGGGAACGCCACAAAACTGTGCCCTGGGGGGCGGAGGGCTGGTCCCGAAATGGACATCCTGGCACCAGCCATGGCCATGTCACAGCCAGCAGGCTACGCCTGGTGGTCCAGGTCAGAAAGGGGTTGGACACACGGCTGGCTGCGGAACGGTAGAAAAGGGGCTGCACCAGACGAGACTGGCAGACGACGAGACGGGCTAGCAAAGACTTACAGGCTCTGAAAAAGCCACCCTATCTGTAGCCCATCCTCATCCTATAGACAGCCAGAAGGTGCCCACCCCTGTGGGCAAGGACAGAGCCACACCACCCACCCTGTCTTGACCCCATCCAGGTCCCGCAGGCCGATCAAAGGTGCTCGCAGCCATGGACAAAGGGAGCTCCATAAGACCCACCGTATCCGGACCCCATCCTCGTCCTACGGACAGCCAGGAGGTGCCCACCCTTGTGGGCAAAGGGAGAGCCGCAGCACCCACCTTACCTCGACCCCGTCCAGTTCCCGCAGGCAGATCAAAGGTGCTCACAGCCATGGACAAAGGGAGCTCCGCAAGACCCACCGTATCCAGACCCCATCCTCGTGCTCTGGACAGCCAGAAGGTGCCCACCCCTGTGGGCAAGGACAGAGCCACACCACCCACCCTGTCTCGACCCCGTCCAGGTCCCGCAGGCCGATCAAAGGTGCTCGCAGCCATGGACAAAGGGAGCTCCGCAAGACCCACCGTATCCGGACCCCATCCTCGTCCTGCAGACAGCCAGGAGGTGGGCACACTCGTGAGAAAAAGGGAGAGCCGCACCACCCACCCCATCTCTGTAACACGTCACGGTCCCACAAGCAACTGGAGGGAACACGCAGCCACGGACATTCTCAGCTTTGGATCCTTTCACAGCAAGACAGGCGCAATTCCCACACTCCACGCAGAGACACCCTCAGCATTGCCAGCCACTCGTGGACGCACGCTTCCACACTGGGCCACGTCTTCAGTGCCAAAGGCGTGAAAGAGCACCTCCCAAAAACTCAACAAGCGTCTTTCTTCCAGAAGAGCCCTCAGACCCACAACTCTCAGCAGCAAGTACCACCCAAAGCTTCCAAAGAGGGCCGTGGCTACCACCTGCTGCTTTTAGTTCTCTTTTAACCTGTGCCGAGCTGCTGCTCTGTACACTCATCCTACAGCCTCCTCCTTTCCTTCCCCAGCACTACCAATTCTTCTCTTCTAGTGTATTGCATCGTTTATTGAACTGCGCCTTCTCACTGGACTGCTGGAAAAGCGGGATCACACGGATGCAGCACCAACCCACCCTGCTGATGTCACGGCCACCACATCGCAGCCAGCAGACTGCTCCTGCTGCTCCACGTCACAAAGGCATTGCTGACACCCCTAGCCCCAGAAGAGGATAAAAAGGGCTGCGCCAAGCCAGACGGCCAGACGAGGCGGCAGGTGAGCGAGATCCGAGAGGAGCAGGCACCCAGGGGAAGGCAAGGAGGCTGGGGCTCCCCGCAGCAATGGAGGGGGACTTCTCTTTGGCTGCTTCTCCTGACAATGACAGCCAGACTCCTGCAAAGGGACGCAACAAGGCCACGGCTCCTGTCCTCGCCCACTTCGTCACTGGCACGGAGAGCTCTCAACACGCTACAGGACAGATGAGACACCCCTGGCCACTACCCATCCCGGGCTTGCAGGGAGCTTCCCAAAGCCACAGGCAAAGGGAACGCCACAAAACTGTGCC